>NW_021274187.1:0-965 GCF_002162155.2 Triticum dicoccoides
GGGCATCCGGTACACCGTGCCACGTACCTACCGCATCACAGCCCACCCCTACGGTCAGCGCTGTCCACGGCCTCCAGTAAGCTACAAACACCAGAAACTACTTGCAACTCCTGGACAGAGGACTAGGGTGAATAAGAAGTCGAGCGGGGTCATATTTCAGGGCCCAATGTATGGTAGTAGCTGAATCATGGATCACAAACACAGAACTCAGTTCCTGAGGACGGCTTCAATGAGACAACCCACCATGTACTCCTACATGGCCTCTCACCGCTACCTTTACCAAATCGTGTTCACACACCTAGCTCACACACAGTAGGACATGTTCACACGCCTCTGATTCATCCCCGATGAATCAGACCTGACTCAACTCTAAGTAGTAGCAGGCATGACAAACAAGCATGAATGAGTAGGCACATCAGGGCTCAAACAACTCCTACTCATGCTAGTGGGTTTCATCTATTTACTGTGGCAATGACAGGTCATGCAAAGGATAAAGGGGTTCAGCTACCGCAGCAAGTAACAGATGAATCGGTGTTGTCCTAATGCAGTAAAAGAGAGCAGGAGCGAGAGAGTAGGATTGTATCAGAATGAACAAGGGGGTTTTGCTTGCCTGGCACTTCTGAAGATAGCATTGAGTCTTCATCAGTGTCAACGATCACATCATCGGTATCACGTCTATCGAGAGGGGACAAATACCGGCAACACAGAAGGGAACACAATCAATGCAATGCACAATATGATGCATGATCATGACATGGCAAAATGAATGTGTTTTGGGCTAATGCATCTAGCAACAAGTTAAATGGGGTTGGTTTGAATACAAGATTCAAATTCAAACTCCATATGTGATTATTTAAATGCCATTTAATTGATTTGTGCTAAACAGCATCTATAAGTTGTTCTAACATGCATGAAAATGGTACAGATGGATTCCTTGAATTTTTCTGATAATTTTTCATATATAA
>NW_021274188.1:0-1492 GCF_002162155.2 Triticum dicoccoides
TGAAATCCAAGATAGTGGGTTCAATGCTATTTAAGGTCTTGACCTCTCCAATCCCACTTCTTTTTTACCAAATTTAGCATCAAGATCTAAAAACTCCAAATTATCGGAACGCTTTTTAACCAAAGTTCATTCACTTCCAGTTCCATTATTATCAATATTAATATTGCAAAACAAAGATCTAATAGGGGACACATCAATAACTTTAAGATCTTCATCATTATTTTCATGGAACTTTTCTGGTTTAGTAGCCATCTTATTAACCAATGTGGCTTGCTTGTCAGAAATTTGGGCAATAGCCATTTCAAGGTAAGCAATTTGAGAGTTCAAACCATAAAGTTCTTTAGACATATCATCAAGCTCTTTGTTCACAAACTCCATAAAACCTTTTTTTCTTTAAGCTCTTTTCTGAAAAAATTATTATGCTCAAATTGTAAAGTCATAAAACTTCTAACGTTTGATTCAATCTCTTCCAACCTTCTAAGATGAAGGTCGGTGTTCTTAGGAAAAACCATGAGGGCAAGCAGGCACACAGAAAAGCAAGCGAAAGAGAGGAAGAAAAAGGCAAGCGGAAAAGAGAGGAGATTGGGAAAGAGAGGGCGAATAAAACGGCAAGGGTGAAGTGGGGGAGAGGAAAACGAGAGGCAAATGGCAAATAATGTGAATGCGAGGGAGATGAGTTTGTGATGGGTACTTGGCATGTCTTCACTTGAGCGAAGACCTCCCCGGCAATAGCGCCAGAAATCCTTCTTGCTACGTCTTGAGCTTGCGTTGGTTTTCCTTGAAGAGGAAAGGGTGATGCATCACAGTAACGTAAGTATTTCCCTCAGTTTTTGAGAACCAAGGTATCAATCCAGTAGGAGGCTCCTCACAAGTCCCACGAACCTACACAAACAAACAAAGAACTGGCAACCAACGCGATAAAGGGGTTGTCAATCCCTTCACAGCCACTTGCGAAAGTGAGATCTGATAGAGATAATATGATAAGATAAATATATTTTTGGTATTTTGTGATATAGATTGGAAAAGTAAAGATGCAAATAAAAGTAGATTGAAAGCGTATATGATAAAAGATAGACTCGGGGGCCATAGGTTTCACTAGAGGCTTCTCTCAAGATAGCATAAGTATTATGGTGGGTGAACAAATTATTGTCGAGCAATTGATATAAAAGCGAATAATTATGAGATTATCTAGGCATGATCATGTATATAGGCATCACGTCCGTGACAAGTAGACCGACTCCTGCCTGCATCTACTACTATTACTCCACACATCGACCGCTATCCAGCATGCATCTAGAGTATTAAGTTCATAAGAACAGAGTAACGCATTAAGAAAGATGACATGATGTAGAGGGATAAACTCATGCAATATGATATAAACCCCATATTTTTATCCTCGATGGCAACAATACAATACGTGCCTTGCTGCCCCTGATGTCACTGGGAAAGGACACCGCAAGATTGAACCCAAAGCTAAGCACTTCTCCCATGG
>NW_021274189.1:0-1947 GCF_002162155.2 Triticum dicoccoides
GTTGGCCGTCGGATGCAAAGATGGCGGCGTCGACCTCGATGCAGCTGAGCAGGGGAGAGAGGCGGACGCACATAGGAGGAGTTTATTTTTGCTAAGAACTCCTTTTGGCCGCTCAATATCAAGAGGTGGCAGCCCATAGGACATCCAGCCGGTTCATAGGGCAACACGAGATTTAGAGTGCATCCAATGGCCTGGAATATTCCAAAAGCAAGATCGGATGGCTCAGGAGTCTAGGGGCACGAAAGGTCTTCTGGGATGTGCATATAGCTATGAAGTCATAAATATATAGTTTCTCTCTCATTAATAAACTACTCAACTAGTCAAGGTTTGGACGAGAGCATATGCCAGACTTTGTTTTCAACTTTCGTTGCTAGCGATTTCGCTGCACCAGTTGGTTAATGGAAACTTATTTCCAGTATGGACTGACTTGATACTCTCATGGTCTAAGAAATCATACCTACGTTAACTCCTATGTTATGGACTATAGACTTCAGACGACATAATCTGTATGTATAACAAACAACTTGGGTCAATTCAACACGAGTGTTGTTCCAACATCGTTCTCTGAAATGTTGCGGGCATTATGATCATGCCCATGATTAGGAAAATTGAATCATCAGTCAACACTTGAAGCTAGTCCTAGAGGCAAGACCAGGAATCACATATTCGAGAACCATAGCAGTTATAAAGTAGAATATACACATCAATCAGAAAACCTGGGAATAAATAACAGCACAATTATTATTGCCTCTAGGGCACATTTGTAACAGTCTCTTGCACTAGAGTTAATAATGTAGTCAAAGCTAATGTCATTTATACCAATGGCAAATCGTTGTAAAATATGCTTCGGTTGTCGTATAGACTTTGTTGTATGGATGTGCCAAATTCAATTCTGTGTGTCTCTTTGCATATCTGTGTATCTTGATGCAATCGCAAAAATTTATAATGTATGTACAACTGGCTTTGTATATATTGAATCAATGCTAGGACCTTTGATTCCTTAGATTAAGCATCAGAGCTACCATTATACAATTGTGATCCATTGGCTCAAGCCTTTCGCAATCATACCAAGTTTACGAATGAACTATTTGATCCATGACCTTCCATGTTTACTTCTAAAGGAACAATATACTTAGCCTCTTCGTTATAAAATTCGCTGCAATAACTGTTTGGAACAATTTACTGCACTACCACTTAATATAATACACAAAACCTTAATTGAAATCAAAAATTCGCTTGGAGCATTGATGAAGACTGCATTGATGTAACTACTTATAATGATCTCTTCATATTCTGTGTATGCAAGAAACATGTCATCATTCCTACATTAGTACTTGACCACATTTTCACTTGCTTTCCTGTGACCAATACCTTGATCACTCTGGTAACTTGCTCGAAACTTACTTGGAGTACTTGAATATCTTGAATATATCTAGTTGTTTACATACCATGGAATATATATTAGTTGAAACACAAATGTGAATGACATCTCAATCATATAGTTTTCTCATCAATATTCATTGATTCTTAAATAAAATTCTTTCTATGTGACCTCGGCAAGAAACTATTCCATTATTCTATGTCGAGTTTTAGAAGACATTTTTATTTTCATCAGTTTACAATCCATTATTCTCATGTCAGACTCTAAGTCGTTCAGAGGGTTCATCAAGTTCTCAACTTGAATCATGAAATTTGGATACTATCTCGGATTATTTTGACATATAGCCAATTCCGGAGTCAACTTCCACCAGAGTAGCACAGCTGGTTACAGTCTGTTTGGTCTTCTTTTGTATTGTATCTGAGAACTACTATCTGCACTGCCTGAATCTATTAGCGTAGCTGCACAGTACTGTTTTTCTGCATTTTTATTCGCGTTTCAGTAGGCCTTTGTTCATAGCTTTCCCACTTAGGGTTTGCTTAGCTTCTGTTCTTCTGGATTTTTGACCG
>NW_021274190.1:0-1156 GCF_002162155.2 Triticum dicoccoides
GATAAAAAAAGTGTTTTCAAATTTGAAAACTAATGGCACTAACAGAAAGTTTATAATTTTTCTAAAACTAAAAGCAAAAAGAATAAAAAAATAAAGAAAAAAACAAAAGAAAATAAATAAGGAAGAAAACAAAACAAAAAAACTGGAAAAAAATAGCAACAATAAGTATTTTGTTGTAAGTAGAAACAAAATAAAATAAATAAAGCAACAAAGAAAAAAACAAAAAAAGTGTTTTTAAATTTGAAAACTAATGGCATTAACAAAAAGTTTATAATTTTTCTAAAATTAAAGCATAAAGAATTAAAAAATAAAGCAAAAAACAAAAGAAAATAAATAAAGCAACAAAAAAACAGAAAAATGCCGCCTACTGGGCCCCCACAGCCTGCATACGACTAGAAACCCATCCAAGGGCCAGGATTCAGGCCCGCAGGAGGCCTAGTAGGCCCACAGGCATAGCAGTGACAATTAGGCCCGTAAGCCTACAATGGAGAGGAGCTCGACAGGGGTGCGTCAATGGGTCTTATAAACCACTACGCACCCCTCTCGACTAGCGAGGTGGGACTAAACTTTCGACGCAGCAGCCGCACAAGGCCTTTGGTCCCGGTTGGTGGCACCAACCGGGACTAAAGGGGGGCATTGGTCACGGTTTGTGGCACAAATCGTGACCAATGCCCCCCTTTAGTCCTGGTTGGTGCCACCAACCGAGACCAAAGGCCGCCGCTTCCCGCCCTTTGTTGGTTGTTGGCACCAACCGGGACTAATGCCCACCTTTAGTCCCGGTTGCTGCCACGAACCGGGACTAAAGGCTCTGCTATATAAGTCTACACTTTGGAAATTTTCGCCAACTGCTCCATTCCCCATCACCGACGCCGCCAGGCTGCTCGTCCTGCTCGTCGCCGTCGCCGCGCCCTGCCCCATCCCCGCGTGCTTGCCGTCGCTGTGGCCTGCCCCGTCGCCGTCGGCGCGCCCTGCCCAATCGCCGTCGCCGTGCCCTGTCGCTGTCATCGTCGTCGCGCCCTCCTGCCCGTCGCCGGCTGCCCTGCCCCGAGCTCGCTGCCGTCCGCCTTGCCCCGAGCCCCGCCTCCTCGTCCCCGTCGCCGTGTGCCGCCCCGAGCCTGCGGCTGTCCCCGTCGCCGTGTGCCACCCTGAGCCCGTC
>NW_021274191.1:0-1670 GCF_002162155.2 Triticum dicoccoides
TTTGTAAGCAAAACAAATGTATCCAATTTAGGCAGCATCATATTCTCATGAACATTAGAATCATTACCAAGAAACGAAAGTACCTGGTAATTTAGTTGGCGTGCACGAGCTTTAGTAATTGGTCCAGTATGTATAGCAGCAGGGGCTGTGGGTGTAACAATTGTATTGATGTCCTCATCATCCTCCCCTTCTTGAAATGAAGTCGTCCTCGACGGAAGTTCATCTTCCTCACCCAAATAAGGCTTCAAATCTGCAATGTTAAAAGTGGGACTAACCCCAAAATGTGCAGGCAGCTCCAGTTTATATGCATTATCATTTATTTTCTCTAACACCTTAAAGGGACCATCAGCACGTGGCATTAACTTTGATTTGCGCAAATCTATCCTTACGCAAATGTAACCAAACGAGATCTCCAGGTGCAAACACAACATGTTTTCTACCCTTATCTCCAGCAAGTTTATATTTAGCATTCATACGCTCAATGTTTTCCTTAGTTAACTCATGCATTTTTAAAATCAATTCAGCACGTTATTTAGCATCAAAATTAACCTTCTCCGAAGATGGAAGAGGCAACAAATCAATAGGTGCACGAGGTAGGAAACCATACACACCTTCAAAAGGGCACATCTTAGTAGTAGAATGCAATGAACGATTATAAGAAAATTCAATATGAGGCAAGCATTCCTCCCACATTTTCTTATTATTCTTCAAAACAGCCCTAAGCATAGTAGACAACATTCTATTGACTACTTCAGTTTGTCCATCAGTTTGGGGGTGAGAAGTAGTACTAAAAAGCAGTTTAGTCCCCAACTTAGCCCATAAACATCTCCAAAAGTGGCTAAGAAATTTAGTATCACGATCTGAAACAATAGTATTTGGCACACCATGCAAGCGAATAATTTCACGAAAGAACAAATCAGCAACATTAACAACATCATCGCTTTTATGACATGGTATAAAGTGTGCCATTTTCGAGAATCTATCCACGACAACAAATATGCTATCCCTCCCCTTCTTTTTTCGAGGTAAACCTAAAACAAAGTCCATAGATATATCCTCCCAAGTACACTAGGTACAGGCAAAGGCATATATAAACCATGAGGATTGAGTCGTGACTTAGCTTTTTGACATGTAGTGCACCGAGCAATAAAACGCTCAACATCCCTTCTCATCTTTGGCCAAAAGAAATGTGTAGCAAGTACGTCCTCCGTCTTCTTCACGCCAAAGTGTCCCATTAATCCTCCTCCATGCTCCTCCTGCAACAACAAAAGACGAACGGAGCTAGCTGGAATGCATAGCTTGTTAGCACAAAACACAAATCCATCGTTAACAACAAACTTGTTCCACATTCTTCCTTCTTTACAATTCTGCATTACATCTTTAAAATCAGCATCATGCACATATTGATCTTTGATGGTCTCCAAACCAAATATTTTGAAGTCAAGTTGTGAAAGCATAGTATAGCGACGAGACAATGCATCAGCAATAACATTTTCTTTTCCCTTCTTGTGTTTAATGACATAAGGGAAAGTCTCAATGAATTCAACCCATTTAGCATGTCTACGATTCAGTTTAGCTTGACTTTTAATATGTTTCAAAGATTCATGATCAGAATGTATAACAAATTCTTTGGGCCATAAATAATGTTGCCATGTTTCTAAAGTCCGAAC
>NW_021274192.1:0-1671 GCF_002162155.2 Triticum dicoccoides
TTTGTAAGCAAAACAAATGTATCCAATTTAGGCAGCATCATATTCTCATGAACATTAGAATCATTACCAAGAAACGAAAGTACCTGGTAATTTAGTTGGCGTGCACGAGCTTTAGTAATTGGTCCAGTATGTATAGCAGCAGGGGCTGTGGGTGTAACAATTGTATTGATGTCCTCATCATCCTCCCCTTCTTGAAATGAAGTCGTCCTCGACGGAAGTTCATCTTCCTCACCCAAATAAGGCTTCAAATCTGCAATGTTAAAAGTGGGACTAACCCCAAAATGTGCAGGCAGCTCCAGTTTATATGCATTATCATTTATTTTCTCTAACACCTTAAAGGGACCATCAGCACGTGGCATTAACTTTGATTTGCGCAAATCTATCCTTACGCAAATGTAACCAAACGAGATCTCCAGGTGCAAACACAACATGTTTTCTACCCTTATCTCCAGCAAGTTTATATTTAGCATTCATACGCTCAATGTTTTCCTTAGTTAACTCATGCATTTTTAAAATCAATTCAGCACGTTATTTAGCATCAAAATTAACCTTCTCCGAAGATGGAAGAGGCAACAAATCAATAGGTGCACGAGGTAGGAAACCATACACACCTTCAAAAGGGCACATCTTAGTAGTAGAATGCAATGAACGATTATAAGAAAATTCAATATGAGGCAAGCATTCCTCCCACATTTTCTTATTATTCTTCAAAACAGCCCTAAGCATAGTAGACAACGTTCTATTGACTACTTCAGTTTGTCCATCAGTTTGGGGGTGAGAAGTAGTACTAAAAAGCAGTTTAGTCCCCAACTTAGCCCATAAACATCTCCAAAAGTGGCTAAGAAATTTAGTATCACGATCTGAAACAATAGTATTTGGCACACCATGCAAGCGAATAATTTCACGAAAGAACAAATCAGCAACATTAACAGCATCATCGCTTTTATGACATGGTATAAAGTGTGTCATTTTCGAGAATCTATCCACGACAACAAATATGCTATCCCTCCCCTTCTTTTTTCGAGGTAAACCTAAAACAAAGTCCATAGATATATCCTCCCAAGTACACTAGGTACAGGCAAAGGCATATATAAACCATGAGGATTGAGTCGTGACTTAGCTTTTTGACATGTAGTGCACCGAGCAATAAAACGCTCAACATCCCTTCTCATCTTTGGCCAAAAGAAATGTGTAGCAAGTACGTCCTCCGTCTTCTTCACGCCAAAGTGTCCCATTAATCCTCCTCCATGCTCCTCCTGCAACAACAAAAGACGAACGGAGCTAGCTGGAATGCATAGCTTGTTAGCACGAAACACAAATCCATCGTTAACAACAAACTTGTTCCACATTCTTCCTTCTTTACAATTCTGCATTACATCTTTAAAATCAGCATCATGCACATATTGATCTTTGATGGTCTCCAAACCAAATATTTTGAAGTCAAGTTGTGAAAGCATAGTATAGCGACGAGACAATGCATCAGCAATAACATTTTCTTTTCCCTTCTTGTGTTTAATGACATAAGGGAAAGTCTCAATGAATTCAACCCATTTAGCATGTCTACGATTCAGTTTAGCTTGACTTTTAATATGTTTCAAAGATTCATGATCAGAATGTATAACAAATTCTTTGGGCCATAAATAATGTTGCCATGTTTCTAAAGTCCGAACA
>NW_021274193.1:0-473 GCF_002162155.2 Triticum dicoccoides
ATATGAACTATATATCTAAATTACACCACATCTAATCTAACAAATAAATCTAACATAATATGAACAAAAAAATCTACTAACAGAAAAAATATGAACTACATATCTAAATTACTACAAATCTACTAACAAAAAAATCTAAATTAATTACACAATCTATTAACAAAAATATGAACCACATCTAATCTAAAAAAATCTACTAACAAAAAATCTACTAACAGAAAAAAAATCTAACATAATATGAACAAATTAATTACACAATCTAAATTACACAATATGAACTACACAAATTAATTACACATCTAATCTAACAAATAAATCTATGAACTATACAAAAAATCTAACAAAAATCTAACAAAAATAAAATAAAGTTGCTCACGGCCGGCGACGGCGACGGCTACGGCGAGGTGCAGCAGGGCGGGCGACGACGTCGGGGCGGGGCGGCGACGGCGTCGGGGCGGCAGGGCGGGCGGCGA
>NW_021274194.1:0-1226 GCF_002162155.2 Triticum dicoccoides
TCCCATTTGTGGGAGATTTAGTAGGGTAAAATCTAGCAATAACAATTACACAGAGCCCATCATGAGACACTTGAAAACCAGCGGTGGCACGCACGGCGATAGCTTAGGTTTAGGCTTGCTGCTACTTCATGCGCCGCAGCCGCCGAGGGCAGTTCCCTTATTGCTGATTCCAACTTTCTAATCCATCCGTGACAAGAGAACGAGAATGGGGTGCGGCGCAGCAGTGATCCACAACCCACAGCCACTGGTGCTTGGACCCTCGGACGCATGGCATGGAATGGAGGTTAGATTACTCTCCTCTAACTCTCTCCTTTGTTTTTTGAGAAACTCTCCTCCCAATTCCGATTGTCTTAATTAGTTATTGGAAAATCTCCCGACATTTGACAAATTTATGCATTAAAAGTATAAAAGGTGCCATAATGGAAACTACAATCATTGAAACTAATTAGAAAATCTGAGAATTGTCCATGAAGACATGAAGAGGAAGAGAACCCAGTCTATTCCAAAATTATACAATCTAATTGATTCAAGCTCTTTATTTGTTTTTAGACATGATGCTAATGCAAATACGACTAATGTGGAAGTTGGTAATCGGTATGGTCCAAATAAATATTGGAAAGAAAACATTAACCTAACAAATATACCATCAAAAGGGCGTGTGGAGGTTTGTCTCTAGCGAATCTCGCGGGATTTGGTCAGTGTTTGTCTTCGGTGGACCCATGTGGATCCGGTATGTGTTCGTGTGTGTACAAGTTCGATCCTTCCAATATAAACTTCGCTTCAACTGCAGCGGTTGTTGTTCGTGCACTGGTCCTATATGGCCTTAGCACGATAACTTCCCGATTGTCTACTATAATACATTCTGGCTGGCTCTGGTGAGAAAGGAGCGATGACGGTGGCGCATCTTCAGCTCGCTTCAGTGATTGTAGTCGTCGCTCCGGCATCCGTCCACGGACGGGGAGATCAGTCCACGGACACGGATGCCAGAGGCGGGGCAGCATACATTTCAAGCCGGGTTTCAACTAACCGGACAAAATTAGCGCAAACACGGCGGGCTTCATCAAAGTTCAGATAGAAAATAGCGTAAATCATCCATACATAGCATGTAAAACCTCGTGTTCAATTAGCAACACATCCAAAGAAATTTGATTCTTGGTAGCCTCAATGGTATACCCAGCATGTGTCCCAAAAACTTCCAGCACCATGTGCTAGTTCCTTTTTTTTTT
>NW_021274195.1:0-1100 GCF_002162155.2 Triticum dicoccoides
GTCGGAGACACCAATGCCGCCTCCGCCGGAGGCACCAATGGCCCCGCCATCGCATTATGCGAGTTGCTGGCCGTGAAGCTAGGAATCGGGGGCGGCCCCTGTTGGCCGCCCGCAATCCACGCACTCAACCCCGAGATCAAGGTAGGCACAAGGGCGGTGATCATCGCTCCGAGTCGTTGTTCCACTTGCTCTTGGACAATCTCCGGAATCCGCGCCACCTGTGCCTTGAGTTCTTGAACCTCTCGCGCCTGGCTTTCCGAGCTGGTCTTTTTCTCCTTCCGCACACCAGCGGTATAGTATGACCCCCATTTTGTCGACAAGCCTTTGCCGGCCACACGACCAGCTGACGTCGGCTTACTGAGCTTATCCTTGTTCTTCATTATATTCAACCCCCTATTTAGAGTGGTGTCCCAAGGGTTGCTCTTAGTCGACCCCGCGCTACTGCTTTCAGTCGCCTGCGAAAGGAATGTGAACCATTTAGAAATTCGGCTTCATTAATTAGAATGCAACCATATGGAGCTAATTACGCGGGGGTGTATTCCTTACCAGAACAAGCTCAAGCCGCCTGGTCTTCGGATCCGTGGTAAGCTCCTTTGTTTTCGGGTCCTTCTTGTACTGGGCCCTGACAAAGTTCCTGGTCTGCTTGTCACCGTATTTATCGAAGAGGGGCGGTAGGCCTTGCTCGGCACGGTCCGCCTCCTCCTTGTCCCATATAGGCTCCGCCACTCTGTAACCGCTGGGACCGAGTGTGTGTTCCCCTATGTTCAGCTCCCGCATTTGTTTCCCCCACTCACTTGATTGGGAGCTTGCGGTGCTCGAGCAATTGATCTTGAAGTCGTTGTAGTCATCTTCGGTGATCGAAGGATTTTTCTCCTTGATCTTCTCATAACTCTCACCTTTCTCGATCATTCTCTTCACATTGCTTTTCCAAGTAGACAGGGCCTTGCTCATCTTCGTGAGGGCAGCATTGTTCACTTTATTCCCTTTGAGGCTTGTGTTTTCGAATTCAGCGGGGAACTTGTATCGTTCGTGCAGCTTCGTGAAGAGGAGGTGGCGCAAATTCCCTCGGTCAGGATGCCTCAGGTTCTCGGTGTTGATCG
>NW_021274196.1:0-1545 GCF_002162155.2 Triticum dicoccoides
TTTTATTTAATATATCTGCAACTTTGTTGAATTAAATAAAATACCTAGGCAACTTCAAAAATCACCAAACTATTCCTGGCCCATAGTTGGATTATTTCCAACATGAAACATTTTAGTTTGGAGATATTTGAGCATTTAAATATTTTATATTATTTTAAATGCCCAAATTCAAATATTTATGATTTAATTCAAAAACCCTAGGATGGCCTAGGAAAATGTGCACCACTTTTGGCAGAGGTTCTGAACCAAGACAAAAATGATGGGCATTTTAGAAGGGCATTTCAGGTTCATTGAAAAATTATTTTAGTAACCCTAGTTGGTTTCAGAGGGGACTGGGGGTTCTGTCATCCCCATTTCAAGTTTCTGATGAAAGAGTAAACATGATGCAACACTCTAATGCATGACTAGCTAGGGTGTGACAACTCACCCCCACTCAAAAGAATCTCGTCCCGAGATATGGGTTCCTCCGAGAAGAAGGCGGGATATTCAAGTCGAAGACGATCCTCCCTTTCCCAAGTTGCTTCATCCTCAGAATGGTGCGACCATTGAACCTTGAGAAACTTGATATTATGACGTCGCGTGGTACGTTCGTGTCAGGACCCCGACTCGATGCCACATCGATCTAGCATGTAACACCTCATATCGCTTTGCGGCCTCACGCACGGTATCCCCACGGGTGTCGTCTTACCTTTGCCCGGGACCGTTTGCACATTTTGGCACACGTATATGATGGTGTCGCTAGCATCCATATGATAAAGAGCCCGGGCTGACATGACTAGTCGTAAACCCAAAGTGGCACAGACTTACAGGGACAGGCATCCATGACCCAGCTTCGAACGTGTCGGTCATCAGCAAGTGGGTCCGGGCTGTAGCACTGGGCTAGCAGGACTCCGGTAAACCGGGCTGTAGCGGGCTAACAGGACTCCGGTACTCAAAGCGTGACATTTCCCCGAAGGGACAGACACAGGAACGAAGAAGGACACATGCCGGCCAGCCTAAGTGTTCCAGAGCAGTAGCAAGCTACCATGGCTCAGCGGTAACACTAGGAGACATTTCCCGGTAAGAGAGGCTACTAAAGATAAACAACTAGATGGTCAGATCCCACACATAGCACTACACATTACACGTACGCATAACATGCAAGTATGTGCTGTACAACATGGCATCACAGCATAACTCAACAATTATATAGATAAAGGCTCAGAAGAGCCATCATAGCATTTATTGCAAACAGGGGTCACAAGACCCGTCATACAGAGCATACAAGCAACAAGCGGAAGCATTACATGTCTGGGTACAGACACCTACAAATGAAAAAGGCTGAAGAGCCTGACTATCTACAACATCCGATCAAGATCGTAGCTGAGGTACTAGCTACTAGTCGAAGTCCACGAGAACACTAGTAAGACCGAAGTCTCCGCTGCAAAAACATAAACATAGCAACATGAGTACAAAGGTACTCAGCAAGACTTACATCAGATCCTATCATACATGCATCTGTATCAAAGAGGTAATGTGGGGTTTAGTTGCAGCAAGCCAGCTTTG
>NW_021274197.1:0-1255 GCF_002162155.2 Triticum dicoccoides
GGGGAACGTAGCAGAAATTCAAAAAATTTCCTACGTATCACCAAGATCTATCTATGGAGAGACCAGCAACAAGTAGAAAGGAGAGTGCATCTACATACCCTTGTAGATCGCTAAGCGGAAGCGTTCAAGTGAACGGGGTTGATGGAGTCGTACTCGTCGTGATTCAGATCACCGATGATCCTAGTGCCGAACGGACGGCACCTCCGCGTTCAACACACGTACAGCTCGACGATGTCTCCCACGCCTTGATCCAGCAAGGAGAGAGGGAGAGGTTGAGGAAGACTCCATCCAGCAGCAGCACAACGGCGTGGTGGTGATGGAGGAGCGTGGCAATCCTGCAGGGCTTCGCCAAGCACCTACAGGAGAGGAGGAGGTGTCACGGGAGGGAGGGAGGCGCCAAGGGCTCAGGTATGGATGCCCTCCCTTCCCTCGACTATATATAGGGGCAGGGGAGAGGGGGGAGGCGCAGCCTTGACCCTTACTCCAAGAAAGGGGTGCGGCCAAGAGGGGGGGAGGAGTCCATCCTCCCCAAGGCACCTCGGAGGTGCCTTCCCCCTTGAGGACTCTTCCCTCTAGGGTTCCCTAGGCGCATGGGCCTCTTGGGGCTGGTGCCCTTGGCCCATGTAGGCCAAGGCGCACCCCCTACAGCCCATGTGGCCCCCCGGGGCAGGTGGCCCCACCCGGTGGGCCCCGGGACCCTTCCGGTGGTCCCGGTACAATACCGATGACCCCGAAACTTGTCCCGATGGCCGAAACAGGACTTCCTATATATAAATCTTTACCTCCGGACCATTCCGGAACTCCTTGTGACGTCCGGGATCTCATCCGGGACTCCGAACAACATTCGGTAACCACATACAAACTTCCTTTATAACCCTAGCGTCATCGAACCTTAAGTGTGTAGACCCTACGGGTTCGGGAGACATGTAGACATGACCGAGACGTTCTCCGGTCAATAACCAACAGCGGGATCTGGATACCCATGTTGGCTCCCACATGTTCCACGATGATCTCATCGGATGAACCACGATGTCAAGGACTCAATCAATCCCGTATACAATTCCCTTTGTCTAGCGGTATGGTACTTGCCCGAGATTCGATCGTCGGTATACCGATACCTTGTTCAATCTCGTTACCGGCAAGTCTCTTTACTCGTTCCGTAACACATCATCCTGTGATCAACCCCTTGGTCACATTGTGCACATTATGATGATGTCCTACCGAGTGGGCCCAGAGATACCTCTCCGTTTACACG
>NW_021274198.1:0-1265 GCF_002162155.2 Triticum dicoccoides
TCAAACAGCTGAAATACCAACAATTTTGAGTGCACCCATTGAATTAACTATTGATGCAAAAGAACCAATGTTTAATCATTTTGATATGACCTCTAATCTTGGTGATGATTCTGTGTTGAATGACTTATTGCATGTTTGCTTATTTAAGCATGTTGTAGCATGTAAATTTGATGCAAGTAAGGTTTATTCACCCATGTTGGGATGGTTTAATGATGAACATTGTCAATCTTTTGAAATGAATAAGAGCTTCACTTATATGTGCAAACTGAGTTGCAATATTTTCATGCCTTCTACTTCTTGTGCTAATTTTTTGGCTTTAGATTTTATGAACTATGCAAGTTACTCATCTATTCATGTGTCATATATGCAAAAATCAAGGGAAGTAAAAATGGATGACATATACATATACAACATGTACACCTTGTCTCTTTTGTTAGCCACATTTCAGATTAAGCAACGCCGAGGACGGCTTTATATTCAAGAAGGGGAGGATGATGAGGACATGACTACCTTGGATATGACCAAAAATATTGCATATATGCATATTTGTCAGGTGATTTCTAGTGCAAACTATTCAATAATCTATTTATGTTATCCAGAACAAAAATACTTCACACACTTTTGTGTTTTGTCTAATTGCAGGTGCATGGGACATTTGTACAATCCACATATGAAGATAAGGAAGAAAGAGATGTTTATTTGCTGTCCAAAAAGTTCTCTCACGTCACTTTTGGCCCAAGAGAAGATAGAGTCCAAGTCTCTCACGTTCTGGATTCAGATTCGGACTGCACAGACACACCTGACTCCGAATTGGGTGATTCCTTTTTTGTTGGAAACTAGATTTCGTGCACTTTCCAACCCAATTGGAATCACCTTCAAATTCGTCCGGAGCGTTGAGTTGTGGACGAAACAATCTGATGCTGCAGCAGAATCCGAGTCAAACTACAAGTCCAAAGGTGTTACATCACCTCCACTTGGGCCCATTGGCCTTGTACGACCTAGATTTAGTTTTAGGCTGCCTTGGGACGTCCTCCCACCTCCTTGGCCGCCACCCCTTGCTCCTATATAAGTAGATCCATCTAGTAGCTTTTCCTGGGGATTTGTTTAGTTAAAAGTTAGCCATTGCAACTTCGTGTACTTCGTTTGTGTCCAACGACCAGACCAAGACCGCTTACGGATCCCCACCATTATCAATACCTCATATATATTTGCAATATTCAGATTGCTTTATCATATTCTTGCTCGTTCTTCGATTGCTTGCAGGA
>NW_021274199.1:0-526 GCF_002162155.2 Triticum dicoccoides
CGAGTGTTGATGACCGACACGTAAACTCACAATCACTTCGGGACCTCAAAATAGTGAGTAATAGTCCATGAAACGGGCCAGAATCGCCCAAAACTGTGAGTGTTCATGACCAACACATCAACGCACCTTGGGGTTTAACAACTATGGAGATCGCTTCGGGACCCCCAAAACAGTGAGTAATAGTCCACGAAACGGGCCAGAATCGGCCAAAACTGCGAGTGTTTATGACTGACACATAAACACATCCCAGGGTTCGTTAATCATGGAAATCACTCTGGGACCCCAAAACGGTGAGCAATAGTCCATGAAATGGGCCCGAATCGGCGAAAATTGCGATTGTTGATGACCGACACGTAAACGCACCCCAGGGTTCGTTAATCGTCAAAATCACTCCGGGACCACAAAACAGTGAGTAATAGTCCCATTAAACGGGCCAGAATCCGCCAAACCTGTGAGTGTTGATGACCGACACGTAAACGCACCCCAGGGTTCGTTAATCGTCGAAATCACTCCGGGACCACAAAAC
>NW_021274200.1:0-1123 GCF_002162155.2 Triticum dicoccoides
GGAACGAGTAAAGAGACTTGCCGGTAACGAGATTGAACAAGGTATCGGTATACCGACGATCGAATCTCGGGCAAGTATCATACCGTTAGACAAAGGGAATTGTATACGGGATCGATTGAGTCCTTGACATCGTGGTTCATCCGATGAGATCATCGTGGAACATGTGGGAGCCAACATGGGTATCCAGATCCCGCTGTTGGTTATTGACCGGAGAACGTCTCGGTCATGTCTGCATGTCTCCCGAACCCGTAGGGTCTACACACTTAAGGTTCGATGACGCTAGGGTTATAAAGGAAGCTTGTATGTGGTTACCGAATGTTGTTCGGAGTCCCGGATGAGATCCCGGACGTCACGAGGAGTTCCGGAATGGTCCGGAGGTAAAGATTTATATATAGGAAGTCCTGTTTCGGCCATCGGGACAAGTTTCGGGGTCATCGGTATTGTACCGGGACCACCGGAAGGGTCCCGGGGGCCCACCGGGTGGGGCCACCTGCCCCGGGGGGCCACATGGGCTGTAAGGGGTGCGCCTTGGCCTACATGGGCCAAGGGCACCAGCCCCTAGAGGCCCATGCGCCAAGATATAGGAAAAAGGGGAGAGTCCTAAAGGGGGAAGGCACCTCCGAGGTGCCTTGGGGAGGATGGACTCCTCCCCCCTCCTTAGCCGCACCCCTTCCTTGGAGGAGGGGGCAAGGCTGCGCCTCCCCCTTCTCCCCTGCCCCTATATATAGTGGAGGGGAGGGAGGGCATCCATACCTGAGCCCTTGGCGCCTCCCTCCCTCCCGTGACACCTCCTCCTCTCCCATAGGTGCTTGGCGAAGCCCTGCAGGATTGCCACGCTCCTCCATCACCACCACGCCGTTGTGCTGCTGCTGGATGGAGTCTTCCTCAACCTCTCCCTCTCTCCTTGCTGGATCAAGGCGTGGGAGACATCGTCGAGCTGTACGTGTGTTGAACGCGGAGGTGCCGTCCGTTCGGCACTAGGATCATCGGTGATCTGAATCACGACGAGTACGACTCCATCAACCCCGTTCACTTGAACGCTTCCGCTTAGCGATCTACAAGGGTATGTAGATGCACTCTCCTTTCTACTCGTTGCTAGTCTCTCCATAGATAGATCTTGGTG
>NW_021274201.1:0-2711 GCF_002162155.2 Triticum dicoccoides
TCTTTCATACTTGTCACTCTTGATTCATTGCATATCCCGGTACACCACCGGAGGCATTCATATAGAGTCATACTTTGTTCTAGTATCGAGTTGTAATCATTGAGTTGTAAATAAATAGAAGTGTGATGATCATCATTCAATAGAGCATTGTCCCAAAAAAAGAGAAAGGCCAAAAAAAGGAAGGCCCAAAAAAAGGGGCAATGCTACTATCCTTTTTTCCCACACTTGTGCTTCAAAGTAGCACCATGTTCTTCATATAGAGAGTCTCTTGAGTTATCACTTTCATATACTAGTGGGAATTTTCATTATAGAACTTGGCTTGTATATTCCAACAATGGGCCTCCTCAAGTGCCCTAGGTCTTCGTGAGCAAGCAAGTTGGATGCACACCCACTTAGTTTCTTTTGTTGAGCTTTCATACATTTATAGCTCTAGTGCATCCATTGCATGGCAATCCCTACTCCTTGCATTAACATCAATCGATGGGAATCTCCATAGCCCATTGATTAGCCTCGTTGATGTGAGACTTTCTCCTTTTTGTATTCTCCACATAACCCCCATCATTATATTCTATTCCACCCATAGTGCTATATCCATGGCTCATGCTCATGTATTGCATGAAAGTCTATGAGTTTGAAATTATTAAGGTATGAAACAATTGCTTGGCTTGTCATCGGGGTTGTGCATGATGAGATCATTCTTGTGTGACGAAAATGACTAAACTATATGATTTTGTAGGGATGAACTTTCTTTGGCCATGTTATTTTGAGATGACATAATTGCTTAGTTAGTATGCTTGAAGTATTATTATTTTTAAGTCAATATGAACTTTTGATTTGAGTCTTTCTTATCTGAATATTCATATCACAATTAAGAAGAATTACATTGAAATTATGCCAACTAGCATTCCACATCAAAAATTATCTTTTTTATCATTTACCTACTCGAGGACGAGCAGGAATTAAGCTTGGGGATGCTTGATACGTCTCCAACGTATCTATAGTTTTTGATTGCTCCATGCTATATTATCTACTGTTTTGGGCAATATTGGGCTTTATTATCCACTTTTATATTACTTTTGGGACTAACCTATTAACTGGAGGCCCAGCCTAGATTTGCTGTTTTTTTGCCTATTTCGGTGTTTCGAAGAAAAGGAATATCAAACGGAGTCGAAACGGAATGAAATCAACTAGAGAAGTTATTTTTGTAAGGAAACCTACCGGATAGACTTCTACCCTACGTCAGAAGATGAAGGAGGAGCTCACGAGGGTAGGTGGCGTGCCCATCCCCCTGGGGCGTGCCCCCTGCCTCGTGGCCCCCCCTTCGGTCCACCGACGTACCTCCTGCACTCATATATACCTACGTAACCGAAAACTTCCAGAACGGAGATTAGATCGGGAGTTCCGCTGCCGCAAGCCTCTGTAGCCACCAAAAGTCAATCGGGACCTTGTTCCGGCACCCTGCCGGAGGGGGGATCCCTCACCGGTGGCCATCTTCATCATCCCGGTGCTCTCCATGACGAGGAGGGAGTAGTTCTCCCTCGGGGCTGAGGGTATGTACCAGTAGCTATGTGTTTGATCTCTCTCTCTCTCTCTCTCTCTCGTGTTCTTGATTTGGTACGATCTTGATGTATCGCGAGCTTTGCTATTATAGTTGGATCTTATGTTTCTCCTAACCTCTTCTCTCTTGTAGTGAATTGAGTTTCCCCTTTAAAGTTATCTTATCGGATTGAGTCTTTAAAGATTTGAGAACACTTGATGTATGTCTTGCCGTGCGTATCTGTGGTGACAATGGGATACCACATGATTCACTTGATGTATGTTTTGGTGATCAACTTGCGGGTTCCGCCCATGAACCTATGCATAGGGGTTGGCACACGTTTTCATCATGATTCTCCGGTAGAAACTTTGGGGCACTCTTTGAGGTTCTATGTGTTGGTTGAATAGATGAATCTGAGATTGTGTGACGCATATCGTATAATCATAACCACAGATACTTGAGGTGACATTGGAGTATCTAGGTGACATTAGGGTTTTGGTTGATTTGTGTCTTAAGGTGTTATTCTAGCACGAACTCTAGGGCTGTTTGTGACACTTATAGGAATAGCCCAATAGATTGATTGGAAAGAATAACTTTGAGGTGGTTTCGTACCCTACCATAATCTCTTCGTTCGTTCTCCGCTATTAGTGACTTTGGAGTGACTCTTTGTTGCATGTTGAGGGATAGTTTTATGATCCAATTATGTTAGTATTGTTGAGGGAACTTACACTAGCGAAAGTATGAACCCTAGACCTTATTTCCTATCATTGCAATACCATTTACGCTCACTTTTATCACTTGCTACCTTGCTGTTTTTATTATTCCAGATTACAAATACCTTTATCTACTATCCATATACCACTTGTTTCACCATCTCTTCGCCGAAGTAGTGCACCTATACAATTTACCATTGTATTGGGTGTGTTGGGGACACAAGAGACTCTTTGTTATTTGGTTGCAGGGTTGCTTGAGAGAGACCATCTTCATCCTACGCCTCCTACGGATTGATAAACCTTAGGTCATCCACTTGAGGGAAATTTGCTACTGTCCTACAAACCTCTGCACTTGGAGGCCCAACAACGTCTACAAGAAGAAGGTTGTGTAGTAGACATCACTTGGCGGCGGCTCTGTATCATAAAACGTGATGAATCCTTCTCTCTGATTTTTTTCTCCC
>NW_021274202.1:0-1637 GCF_002162155.2 Triticum dicoccoides
AATGCATAATGTATTAATGTCAGTCATTAATGTGTGCAGTATCAATCTTAAGATGATGTGGTCGAGGGGAACGTCGAGTCCTTTGAAGAGAAGGAGGTGCTGAAGATCAGGGCCCAAGGATCTGCTATGTACTACAATTGGAGGTCTGACAAGTACCGGTGCCCCTACTGCAGCAGGCCCAAGCCCAGTTCTGGGTTGCTGGAGCATCTAATGGAAAATTGTCGGGCTACATCCATCAGCAGTGATGACTACAAGATCAGGGCACAGCATTCTGCCCTCCACAAGGTCCTGAGAAACCCTGACATGTAGTTGCCCTAGACCCTCGTTGTCGTATGATGTAGGAAGGCTCAGTCCTTTTGGTGAACTTTATGTGGTATTCTGATGGTGGAAACTTGTAGTGGTAATTTAGTATGAACTTTATCTAAGTGTAGTATTGTGATGTGCGGTCCAAACATATCTAATATGCTAGTGGTCTGCATCAGCAAGTGTGCTGTGTGGATGCTACTATCTACGGCAGTAGTATATATTGCTATCTATATTTGTGTTCCTTAAATTTGCCATTATGGTTCCTCAGATGTATGATTTGCTTGAATTTAGATGCTGCAATGATCAGACATGCCGCATCAGTGTTGCTTCACTGATCAGGCATGCTGCAAACACTTCCCATGCTGCGGCCATGTGGAACATGCTGCGGCAATGGTGCAATAAATTCCCACGCTGTGGCCATGTGCAACATGCTCTGGCCATAAGCAAATCGGACCAAATGTAAAACTTTGCGTTAAGTAAATTAAAGTTTTTTAGTGAAGTAAGTGAAAATTGTTCGTCGACACATATGACATCTTTCCTTCATTTGAGTAAGCAAAAATAGCAAATACTCCACCATATGATCAAATATTCCAATAACTGAGCACATATTCCTTCATTTCATCAAATACTAATAAAAATGTAGTTAAAGATGGTGTGTGTGTGTGTGTGCAAAAAACAATATTTGAATAAAGGTGTAATGATTATTTGTAACATGAAGGAGTTCTTTCATGAAATGCAAGTTGATTATATGTAATATGAAAGATCTCCTTTAGTACAATTTATAGTGGCTCCGCGAAGCCGCATGTTTTGAACCGGCATTGGGTAGGGCATAAAAAATTCAGAAACAATTCAAAAATTGTAACCCAAGTTTTCTTGTACATGGCGGCCCACATGTGCCAAATATGGCTATGATAGAAAATTTGAAAAAATAATACTTTAGAATGCCCCCTTGAGGTATAGACCGATGGTTTGACAGTCAGTCTAGAGGGCATTATAAATAAAAAAAATTCAAAAAAAATATAAAACCTTGGAAAACTAGCTTTGTTTGTGCAAGAGATCATGTGTGCCAAAATAGAGGTGATTTAGAGGTGGTCGACAAAATCATCGCATTCCGGAGGGGCCATTTGGTCTAACTTAAGCCAGTTTTTCAACATACGTGATTTTTTCCACCACCTCCAAATCACCCAAATTTTGTTGTACATGGTGACCCACATGTGCCAAACATGGCTATGAAAGAAAATTTGGAAAAATAATACTTTACAATGCCCATTTGAGGTATAGACCGATGGTATGACTAATCAGTCTAGAGGGCATTATAAATTAATAAAAAA
>NW_021274203.1:0-7216 GCF_002162155.2 Triticum dicoccoides
GGGGGGTGAATAGGCGATTTTTATGAAAGTCTTCAAAACTTGGAAGTTTCGAAGACAAACAACAGAAACAACCTAATTGATATGCAGCGGAAGATAAACTACCCTAAACAAGCCATAGTCAAGTATGTAATGATGTGAAAGTACAAGACTAATAGCAGTTAGGTAGTAAGGATCAAGATGGAAGATGAAGCCAATCAACAATAGTAGTCAAGCAATGAAGTCAATCAGATAAACAGATAGGCAATGACTTCACGAAGACAAACTAAAGTAAGGTTGGGAAGGGATAGAACCAGTTGCTTGTTGAAGACACAAGATTTGTTGGACCAGTTCCAGTTGCTGTGACAACTGTACGTCTGGTTAGGGAGGCTGAGATTTAACTCAGAAGACCGTGTCTTCACCTTATTCCCCTTGAGCTAAGGACACCCAGTCCTCGCCCAATCACTCTGGTAAGTCTTCAAGGGAGACTTCCAAACCTTCACAAACTTCGTTCACCGGCAATCCACAATGACTCTTGGATGCTCAGAACGTGACGCCTAACCGGCTGGAGGATTCACAGTCCTCAAGTGTAATAAGTCTTCAGGTCACACAGACAGAAAGACTTCAGTGATGCCTAACACTCTTTGGCTCTGGGTGTTTGGGCTTTGTCCTCGCAAGGATTTCTCTCTCTCAAATGCTTCGAGGTGGGTTGCTCTCAAACGACAAAAGCCGTGCACAAACTCTGAGCAGCCACCAATTTATGGTGTAGGGGGTGGGCTATTTATAGCCACTAGGCAACCCGACCTGATTTGTCCAAAATGACCCTGGGTCACTGAGGAGCTGACACGTGTTCCAACGGTCAGATTTCAAACACACGCGGCAACTTTACTTGGGCTACACGCAAAGCTGACTCATCCGGCTCTGGATAAGATTTGCTCTCATTGTCTTTGCTCGAAGACATAGGATTTGGGTTGAGCATCACTTCAGTCACTCTGACTTAGTTCACTTGGACCCCACTTAACAGTACGGTGGTTCCTATGACTCAACAAAGAAGAAAATGAAACAATGAAACCACACAGTCTTCGCGCTTCATAGTCTTCACGCAATGTCTTCTCATGTCATAGTCTTCAATATGAATATCTTCTCTTACCACCATTGTCTTCAATGTCTTCATACATTTTTAGGGGCCATCTCTGGTAGGTAAACCGAATCAATGAGGGACACTACCTGCGTTATCCTGCAATTCTCACAAACGCATTAGTCCCTCAACCAACTTTGTCGTCAATACTCCAAAACCAACTAGGGGTGGCACTAGATGCACTTACACTACGGGTATCTCCGAAAGTGTCTGTTGGGTTGGCACGAATCGAGACTGGGATTTGTCACTCCGCGTGACGGACAAGTATCTCTGGGCCCACTCGGTAATGCATCATCATAATGAGCTCAATGTGACTAAGTAGTTAGTCACGGGATCATGCATTACAGAATGAGTAAAGTGACTTGCCGGTAACGAGATTGAACGAGGTATTGGGATACCGACGATCGAATCTCGGGAAAGTAACGTACCGATTGACAAAGGGAATTGTATACGGGATTGCTTGAATCCTTGACATCGTGGTTCATCCGATGAGATCATCATGGAACATGTGGGAGCCAACATGGGTATCCAGATCCCGCTGTTGGTTATTGGTCAGAGAGCTGTCTCGGTCATGTCTGCATGATTCCCGAACCCGTAGGGTTTACACACTTAAGGTTCGGTGATGCTAGAGTTGTCATGGGAATTAGCGTGTAGTTACCGAATGTTGTTCGGAGTCCCAGATGAGATCCCAGACGTCACGAGGAGTTCCGGAATGGTCCAGAGGTAATGATTTATATATGGGAAGTCCTATTTTGGCCACCGGAAAATGTTCGGGATTTTTCGGTATTGTACCGGGAAGGTTCTAGAAGGTTCTGGAGTGGGGCCCACCTGCATGGGGGGACCCACATGAACGTGGGTAGTGGGGGCAAGGCCCCACACCCCTGGTCAAGGCGCACCAAGATCCCCCCTTAGAAGGAATAAGATCATATCCCGAAGGGATAAGATCAAGATCCCTAAATAGGGGGGATAACAATCGGTGGGGAAGGAAATGACGGGATTTCTTTCCTCCCACCTTTGCCAATGCCCCAATGGACTTGGAGGGCAAGAAACCAGCCCCCTCCACCCCTATATATAGTGGTGAGGCACATGTGAGCTTCACCCCTTCCCATGGCGTAGCCCTCCCCTCCCCAACACCTCCTCCTCCTCAGTAGTGCTTGGTGAAGCCCTGCCGGAGAACTGCAAGCTCCACCACGACGCCGTCGTGCTGCCGGAGCTCTCCCTCAACTTCTCCTCTCCCCTTGCTGGATCAAGAAGGAGGAGACATCCCCGGGCTGTACGTGTGTTGAACACGGAGGCGCCGTCCGTTCGGCGTTAGATCGGATCTTTCGCGATTTGAATTGCCACGACTACGACTCCCTCATCCGCGTTCTTGTAACGCTTCCACATCGCGATCTTCAAGGGTATGAAGATGCACTCATCCTCTCCCTCTCTTGTTGCTAGAATCTCCATAGATTGATCTTGGTGATGCGTAGAAAATTTTGAATTTCTGCTACGTTCCCCAACAGATGGTGCGGCGGCGGCGTGAATACCTGTGAACAGAACTCGAAACTCTAAAGACTAGATGCTAAGACCAGCAACTTGGCACGACGAAGCAACCGCAAATTCAACAATGCAATTACAGAAAAGATTATGCAAAGGCTCAGATTGGTTCGGATAGGATGAACTAACCCTAATTTTTTTTGGCTTTTTCGTGGACTATAGATATGAAGAAACAGACTCCATCTAAACTACGAAAAACTGTAAAATCTCACTGGGCAACCTGAAAATCTGATACCACTTGATAGAGGCAAAGGTGTCCCGTCTTTCGATGATATGATGGATTTCACTTTGGTGGAAGTCGACTTTGACGATCCGACGATGAACGTGCGAGTACGTCGTGCCTTAGCAATCGCTAAACCAACTCCGAGAGGTTATTGCCCACGCCGGAGCACGATCAACCTGACCACGAGGGTTTGTTTCCTGCGAGCAAACGAAGAACAAGCAGGAAACTGAGATTGCAATCTAGATATTGTGAATATAAGATGAAAGCTTTATTGATCAAGGTGGGGTTCTGTGACGCCTTTGTCTGGTCGTTGAACACAAACGAAGTACGCGAAGTTGCAGCTATGGCGAACTTTTAATCTAAACAAAACCCAAAGTCTAAACGGTGCCCTAAGGGCTGTATATATGGAGGAAGAGGGGGGAATTTCGTGGCCCTTGGTGGAGGGGTCCGAAATCAACCCTATCTCTTGTTTCCCCACACATACGGACTCTAAAAATAGCCTATACTTATGTATTTTGAAATTACATGGGCCTGACCCAATAATAAGGTGATGCAGCACCTAGAATAGCCTCGGGACAAAATTTATGAAGTGGCATCTTGTATATTTCGTCCAAGGCTTCATGCACCCATTATGGTGGCTTCAAAGTCCTGAAATCATCACTTGTAACTCTGTTCTTGTTCCCCTTGCGCTTGCCATCATCTCCATGCTTGTTCGTGCTCCAATGTTCATCCTTCTCCAAGCTAGGCCCTTCATTTGTAAGCGAAACAAATGTATCCAATTTAGGCAGCATCATATTCTGATGAACATTAGAATCATTACCAAGAAACGAAAGTACCTGATAATTTAATTGGCGTGCGCGAGCTCTAGTAATTGGTCCAGTATATGTAGCAGTAGGGGTTGTGGGTGTAACAATGGTATTGATGTCCTCATCACCAGCTATCGGCATTCTCCCTCTTCATGTAAACCTTGTAAAATAAGAGAGAATAGCCATAAGTATTGTGACATAACGTGTAATAACATCACATAATGCAATAAATATCGATATAAAAGCATGATGCAAAATGGACGTATCAACTCCCCCAAGCTTAGACCTCGCTTGTCCTCAAGCGGAAGCCGATATCAAAAAATATGTCCACATGTTTAGAGATAGAGGCGTCGATAAAATAAAATACGGACATGAGGGCATCATGATCATTCTTATAACAACAACATATATATATATTTTGTCATATGATTTCTTGTGCTCAAGTAACAATCTATTCACCATGTGCTACATCTTGAGCTTGCGTTGGTTTTCCTTGAAGAGGAAAGGGTGATGCAGCAATAGTAGCGTAAGTATTTCCCTCAGTTTTTGAGAACTAAGGTATCAATCCAGTAGGAGGCTCCTCAAAAGTCCCATGCACCTACACAAACAAACAAAGAACTCGCAACCAACACAATAAAGGGGTTGTCAATCCCTTTACGGCCACTTGCGAAAGTGAGATCTAATAGAGATAGTATGATAACATGAATATATTTTTGGTATTTTATAATATAGATGCAAAAAGTAAAGATGCAAACAAAAGTAGATTGAAAGCAAATATGATAAGAGATAGACCCGGGGGCCATAGGTTTCACTAGTGGCTTCTCTCAAGATAGCATAAGTATTACGGTGGGTGAACAAATTACTGTCGAGCAATTGATAGAAAAGCGAATAATTATGAGATTATAGAGGCATGATCATGTATATATGCATCACGTCCGCAACAAGTAGACCGACTCCTGCCTGCATCTACTACTATTACTCCACACATCGACCGACTCCTGCCTGCATCTAGAGTATTAAGTTCATAAAGAACAGAGTAACGCATTAAGCAAGATGACATGATGTAGAGGGATAAACTCATGCAATATGATATAAACCCCATCTTTTTATCCTCAATGGCAACAATACAATACGTGCCTTGCAACCCTTTCTGTCACTTGGTAAGGACACCGCAAGATTGAACCCAAAGCTAAGCACTTCTCCCATGGCAAGAAAGATCAATCTAGTAGGCCAAACCAAACTGATAATTCAAAGAGACTTGCTAAGATAACTCAATCATACATAAAAGAATTCAAAGGAGATTCAAATATTTCTCATAGATAAACTTGATCATAAACTCACAATTCATCGGATCTCGACAAACACACTGCAAAAAGAGTTTACATCAAATAGATCTCCACAAGAGAGGGGGAGAACATTGTATTGAGATCCAAAAAGAGAGAAGAAGCCATCTAGCTAATAACTATGCACCCGAAGGTCTGTGGTAAACTACTCACAACTCATCGGAGGGGCTATGGTGTTGATGTAGAAGCCCTCCCTGGTCAATTCCCCCTCCGGCAGAGCACCGGTGAAGGCTCCAAGATGGGATCTCGCGGATATAGAAGGTTACGGAAGTGGAAATTGTGTTTCGTTGGCTCCCTGGATGTTTTCGGGGTACGTAGGCTTATATAGGAGGAAGAAGTACGTCGGTGGCCGCCCGAGGGGCCCACGAGACAGGGGGCGTGCCCTGTAGGGGTGAGCGCACCCTACCCTCTCGTGGCCACCTTGGCTGCTTCTTGACTTGCACTCCAAGTCCTCTGGATCAAGTTCATTCCAAAAATCACGCCCCCAAAGGTTTCATTCTGTTTGGACTCCGTTTGATATTCCTTTTCTTCGAAATACTGAAATAGGCAAAAAGACAGCAATACAGGCTGGGCCTCCGGTTAGTAAGTTAGTCCCAAGAATGATATAAATGTGTAAAATAAAGCCCATAAACATCCAAAAGGGGTAATATAATAGCATGGAACAATCAAACATTATAAATACGTTGGAGACATATCAAGCATCCCCAGGCTTAATTCCTGCTCGGCCTCGAGTAGGTAAATGATGAAAACAGAATTTTTGATGTGGAATGCTACCTAGCATAATTCTCAATGTATTTTTCTTTATTGGGGCATGGATGTTCAGATCCAAATGATTCAAAATAAAAGTTCATATTGACATAGGAAATAGTGATACTTCAAGCATACTAATCAAAATAATCATGTCTTCTCAAAATAACATGGCTAAAGAAAGTTATCCCTACAAAATCATATAGTCTGGCTGTTGCTCTATCTTCATCACACAAAGTAATTAATCATGCACAACCCCGATGACAAGCTAATCAATTGTTTCATACTTTAATATTCTCAAACTTTTTCAACTTTCATGCAATACATGAGCGTGAGCCATGGACATAGCACTATGTGGAATAGAATGGTGGTTGTGGAGAAGAGAAAAGGGAGAAGATAGTCTCACATCAACTAGGCGTATCAACGGGCTATGGGGATGCCCATTAATAGATATCAATGTGAGTGAGTAGGGATTGCCATGCAACGGATGCACTAGAGCTATAAATATATGAAAGCTCAAAAAAAAGAAACTAAGTGGGTGTGCATCCAACTCGCTTGCTCACGAAGACCTAGGGCATTTTGAGGAAGCCCATCATTGGAATATACAAGCCAAGTTCTATAATGAAAAATTCCCACGAGTATATGAAAGTGACAACATAGGAGTCTCTCTATCATGAAGATCATGGTGCTACTTTGAAGCACAAGTGTGGAAAAAGAGATAGTAGCATTGTCCCTTCTCTCTTTTTCTCTCATTTTCTTTTTTCTTTTTTTTTCTTTTTCCCTTTTCTTTTTTTTCTTTGGCCTTTTTTCTTTTCTTTTTGGCCTTTCTCTTCTTTTTCTTTTTTTCTTTTTGTAAAGTCCGAAGTCTCATCCTGACTTGTGGGGGAATCATAGTCTTCATCATCCTTTCCTCACTGGGACAATGCTCTAATAATGAAGATCATCACATTTTTATGGATTTACAACTCAAAGCTAGAACAAGATATGACTCTATATGAATGCCTCCAGCGGTGAACCGCGATATGCAATGAATCAAGAGCGACATGTATGAAAATTATGAAGGTGGCCTTGCCACAAATACGATGTAAACTACATGATCATGCAAAGAACAATATGACAAAAGTAATGCGTGTCATATGAATGAAACGGTGGAAAGTTGCATGGCAATATATCTTGGAATGGCTATGGAAATGCCATAATAGGTAGGTATGGTGGCTGTTTTGAGGAAGGTATATGGTAGGTGTATGGTACCGGCGAAAGTTGCGCGACACAAGAGAGGCTAGCAATGGTGGAAGGGTGAAAGGGTGCGTATAATCCAGGGACTCAACATTAGTCAAAATAACTCATATACTTATTGCAAAAATCTACAAGTCATCAAAAAACAAAGTACTACACGCATGCTCCTAGGGGGATAGATTGGTAGGAAAAGACCATCGCTCGTCCC
>NW_021274204.1:0-1062 GCF_002162155.2 Triticum dicoccoides
ATACTATATCATTTTAGAGCTAGCTAAGCATATTAAGTCTTTTTTGAGGAAAAGATGCTAAGTATAGGTCATTTTAGAGCTATCCTAGGTTAAATAGGTCATTTTTATGCTAGCTAAGCATATTAAGTCATTTTGAAGGAAACAATGCTAAGTATAGGTCATTTTAGAGCTATCCTAGGTTAAATAGGTCATTTTGGAGCTAATTAAGCTTATTATGTAATTTTTGAACTAGCTAAGCATATTAAGTCATTTTGGAGGAAAAAATGCTAAGTATAGGTCATTTTAGATCTAGCCTAGGTTGAATAGGTCATTTTGAAGCTAAGTAAGGTTATTATGTCATTTTGGAGCTAGCTAAGCATATGAAGTCATTTAGGACCTAAAATATGTCATTTCTTAAGCATACTATATCATTTTAGAGCTAGCTAAGCATATTAAGTCTTTTTTGAGGAAAAGATGCTAAGTATAGGTAATTTTAGAGCTATCGTAGGTTAAATAGGTCATTTTTATGCTAGCTAAGCATATTAAGTCATTTTGAAGGAAACAATGCTAAGTATAGGTCATTTTAGAGCTATCCTAGGTTAAATAGGTCATTTTGGAGCTAATTAAGCTTATTATGTAATTTTTTAACTAGCTAAGCATATTAAGTCATTTTGGAGGAAAAAATGCTAAGTATAGGTCATTTTAGAGCTAGCCTAGGTTGAATAGGTCATTTTGAAGCTAAGTAAGGTTATTATGTCATTTTGGAGCTAGCTAAGCATATGAAGTCATTTAGGACCTAAAATATGTCATTTTTTAAGCATACTATATCATTTTAGAGCTAGCTAAGCATATTAAGTCTTTTTTGAGGAAAAGATGCTAAGTATAGGTCATTTTAGAGCTATCCTAGGTTAAATAGGTCATTGTTATGCTAGCTAAGCATATTAAGTCATTTTGAAGGAAACAATGCTAAGTATAGGTCATTTTAGAGCTATCCTAGGTTAAATAGGTCATTTTGGAGCTAATTAAGCTTATTATGTAATTTTTTAACTAGCTAAGCATATTAAGTCATTTTGGAGGAAAAAA
>NW_021274205.1:0-1671 GCF_002162155.2 Triticum dicoccoides
GTGTTGGTCATCAACACTCGCAGTTTTGGCCGATTCTGGCCCGTTTCATGGACTATTACTCACCGTTTTGGGGTCCCAAAGCGATTTCCATGGTTGTCGAACTCCAAGGTGCGCTTACGTGTCGGTCATCAACAATCACAGTTTGGGCCGATTCTGGCCCGTTTCTTGGACTACTACTCTATTTTGGGGTCTCAGAGTCATTTCCATGATTGACGAACCCCAGGGTGCGTTTACGTGTCGGTCATCAACACTCACATATTTTGCCGAATCGTGTCCGTTTCGTGCACTATTACTCAATGCTTTGGAGACCCAGAGGGATTTCCACCATTGATGAACCCCGGGGTGCATTTATGTGTCTGTCGTCACCACTCACAGTTTTGGCCAATTCTGACATGTTTCGTGGACTATTACTCACGGTTTTGGGGTCCCGAAGTGATTTGCATTGTTGTTGAACTCCAAGGTGTGCTTACGTGTTGGTCATCAACACTCGCAGTTTTGGCCGATTCTGGCCCGTTTCATGGACTATTACTCACCGTTTTGGGGTCCCAAAGCGATTTCCATGGTTGTCGAACTCCAAGGTGCGCTTACGTGTCGGTCATCAACAATCACAGTTTGGGCCGATTCTGGCCCGTTTCTTGGACTACTACTCTATTTTGGGGTCTCAGAGTCATTTCCATGATTGACGAACCCCAAGGTGCGTTTACGTGTCGGTCATCGACACTCACATATTTGGCCGAATCGTGTCCGTTTCGTGCACTATTACTCAATGCTTTGGAGACTCAGAGGGATTTCCACGATTGATGAACCCCGGGGTGCATTTATGTGTCTGTCGTCAACACTCAAAGTTTTGGCCAATTCTGACATGTTTCGTGGACTATTACTCACGGTTTTGTGGTCCCGAAGTGATTTCCATAGTTGTTGAACTCCAAGGTGTGCTTACGTGTTGGTCATCAACACTCGCAGTTTTGGCCGATTCTGGCCCGTTTCATGGACTATTACTCACCGTTTTGGGGTCCCAAAGCGATTTCCATGGTTGTCGAACTCCAAGGTGCGCTTACGTGTCGGTCATCAACAATCACAGTTTGGGCCGATTCTGGCCCGTTTCTTGGACTACTACTCTATTTTGGGGTCTCAGAGTCATTTCCATGATTGACGAACCCCAGGGTGCGTTTACGTGTCGGTCATCGACACTCACATATTTGGCCGAATCGTGTCCGTTTCGTGCACTATTACTCAATGCTTTGGAGACTCAGAGGGATTTCCACGATTGATGAACCCCGGGGTGCATTTATGTGTCTGTCGTCAACACTCACAGTTTTGGCCAATTCTGACATGTTTCGTGGACTATTACTCACGGTTTTGTGGTCCCGAAGTGATTTCCATAGTTGTTGAACTCCAAGGTGTGCTTACGTGTTGGTCATCAACACTCGCAGTTTTGGCCGATTCTGGCCCGTTTCATGGACTATTACTCACCGTTTTGGGGTCCCAAAGCGATTTCCATGGTTGTCGAACTCCAAGGTGCGCTTACGTGTCGGTCATCAACAATCACAGTTTGGGCCGATTCTGGCCCGTTTCTTGGACTACTACTCTATTTTGGGGTCTCAGAGTCATTTCCATGATTGACGAACCCCAGGGTGCGTTTACGTGTCGGTCATCGACACTCACATATTT
>NW_021274207.1:0-2231 GCF_002162155.2 Triticum dicoccoides
GGAGGGATGGGACCCAAGGGCCAAAAGCTGGTGGTACGGGCATGGGGGAACGCTGAACCCGGAGACAGGGGAGTGTGTTTACCGGGGCAAAATAATTAAACCCACCCAAGCCCTTATTGACGCAATGAGGGATGCTCAAGAGGGGAAGATCAAGTTCAACAGAGAGAACGACGCGCTGACAAAAGCCCTCGGGAATCCTGAACACGGAGGACGTGTACGAGGCATGGGGCACATTCCGTGGAAAATAGGGTTCCCCCAGAATGATGACCCGTACGGTTACAGAAGCCGGAAGAGAAAGATGGATCGGGAAGCAGATGTTGTGGCGCGGTTGGCATCGGAAATGGATGTGATGAAGAAAACCGTGAGTGTACTAGTAGCCGAAAGAGATGCAGCTCGGGCGCAGCATGAAGATCATCCAGCGGATCTCAGAAGCCAGCAGCGGAGAAGCAGTGTGGCTTCCACGGAGGCCCCACCGGCTGGTGCAGATGCACCGACGATCGAAATTACTGCACCGGAGCCTCTAGTGGTCGAAATTACTGCACCGGAGCCTCTGGTGGTCGAAATTACTGCACCGGAGCCTCCTCGCTACCCCGTGGACGATATAAAGGAGATGAAAGAATGTCATCTGTATTATCCTATCGGGAACATGTCCATGAAGGTAGCCATCGACAGTGCTTTACCATGTTTACCTGGAGCACTCCACCACAACAACCCCATTCAAGATGGCTATGCTCGTGTGACGGTGGAGGACATAGTCCAAGGGTTTGAGGACCTGGAGATTGACATTGCTACACCTGAAGGGGAGAAAAGACTTGGAGATGTCAAGCGCCATTTCATTCTATGGCAAAAGAAGTTTATCAAGTTTCCAGGCGAGGCGCCAAGGACAACAAGTCCACCCCCCTACGGTGGTGGCGGTTCACCTACACCTCCGTCATGTCAGCCGACGCCCCCCAGTCCACAACGTCCGGCGGGTGATCAGACGCCGCCCCCCAGTCCTCGTCCGGCGGGTGATCAGACGCCGCCCCCCAATCCACCTCCGGCAAAGAAGCAGAAGCAGTCCTGGATTATTAACCCGGACCCTTATGTACCTAAGACCACAAAGGTACCGGAGCCATCACTGAAGCCTCTCCCCACAAGGCCTTGGGAACGTAGTGCCGAGGAAACTGCCGCGGCCGTGGCTGCTGATCATGAGAAATGGAAGGCGGACTGAAAGAAGAAAAGAGAGCCCGAGCCCAAGCCAATATTTTCTGATGAGCAAAAGAAGTGGGCTAAGTCATTTTTGAGCACACCGTCCCAAGCCGCGAAGAATCTGCCTGACGACTATACACGTGAACTTCGTAGGCAGGCACTCATGTTGAAGGAGAAGAAAGAGCGGGCGGAGAACCAGGAGAACAAAGCCTTGGAGGAGGCCGAGAAAACGGAATTAGAAAGTAAAAAAAGCGGGAAACGAGTTGCCCAGCTCGGGGAACAAAGTAAACAATCGATTGCCCCGCTTATAGTGAAAGCCGCCGGTCCGGATGACCCCGATATCATAGCAGCTGCGGCAGCACATGGATTGACTGTAACGAGTGCCAGAGAAGAAGCGGCCAACTTAGGTATTACTCTTCGTGAACTGTTAGGCCTTGATGAGGCGCCAGTGAAGGAGGTAGTAATTACATATGTGAAGAATGGGCCTCTCGTCGAGCCTGCGCAGGAAGAGGATCTACCTCCACAAATGAAAGGTCTGCTGAAATGGTACAAGGGTTACATAAAAAATAAAAACGCCAAAGAATATATTTATGCGGAAGTTAGATATGAGCATCACTTCAAACATTACTATGTACAAATTCATCTGAGTGAATTGTTCCAGCTTTTCAATCTGCGCGAGCTCGACAAATCTATCATCAGTTGCTACGTTTTGTAAGTGATTTATTTCTACCCCATCTCGTTCATATTGCCTGCACTATATATATGTCCTAACTATATTGTTGTGTCCGCTATTATACATGCAGAATGAAGATTAAGGAATGCAGAGTAAGGAACATCCATGATGTTGGGTTCATTGACCCACACATCGTTAATGGATATGTGTTGGAGCATCACCCCGCCGACATGGAGGCAGACCTGTGGCAGTTTCTTACAAAGCAGGAACTCAAAAGTGATATTCTATTTCCTTACCATTTTGGGTGAGTGTTTCTGTCTTGAGCACATTCTCTTTTGTTTACTCCATGCATGGTATGTGGCCGGCTAAT
>NW_021274208.1:0-1096 GCF_002162155.2 Triticum dicoccoides
GGAATGGTCTTTTCCATCCCCTGCATATTGAAGTTCATCACAAAGCTCTTGTAGCTTGGTGGAAGCGACTGGAGGATTCTGTCAATGACCGCATCATCCGGGAGATTAACTCCCAGCTGAGTCAAGCGGTTATGCAACCCAGACATAGTGAGTATGTGCTCACTGACAGAACTGTTTTCCTCCATCTTACAGCTGAAGAATTTGTCGGAGACTTCATATCTCTCGACCCGGGCATGAGCTTGGAAAACCATTTTCAGCTCTTCGAACATCTCATATGCTCCATGTCTCTCAAAACACTTTTGGAGCCCCGGCTCTAGGCTGTAAAGCATGCCGCACTGAACGAGGGAGTAGTCATCGAAACGTGCCTGCCAAGCGTTCATAACATCTTGTTCTGCAGGGAGAACGGGTGCGTCACCAAGCGGTGCTTGTAGGACATAATCTTTCTTAGCAGCTATGAGGATGATCCTCAGGTTCCGGACCCAGTCCGTATAGTTGCTGCCATCGTCTTTCAGCTTAGTTTTCTCTAGGAACGCGTTGAAGTTGAGGACTACGTTGGCCATTTGATCTACAAGACATATTGCAAAGATTTTAGACTAAGTTCATGATAATTAAGTTTAACTAATCAAATTTTTAGTGAACTCCCACTTAGATTAGACATCCCTCTAGTCATCTAAGTATTACATGATCCGAGTTAAACTAGACCGTGTCCGATCATCACGTGAGACGGACTAGTCAACATCGATGAACATCTTCATGTTGATCGTATCTTCTATACGACTCATGCTCGACCTTTCGGTCTTCTGTGTTCCGAGGCCATGTCTGTACATGCTAGGCTCGTCAAGTCAACCTAAGTGTTTGCATGTGTAAATCTGTCTTACACCCGTTGTATGTGAACGTCTGAATAAAACACCCGATCATCACGTGGTGTTTTGAAACAGCGAACTGTCGCAACGGTGCACAGTTAGGGGGAACACTTCTTGAATTTATTGTGAGGGATCATCTTATTTACTACCGTCGTTCTAAGTAAACAAGATGCAAAACATGATAAACATCACATGCAATCAAATAATAAACGTGACATGATATGGCCAATATC
>NW_021274209.1:0-1590 GCF_002162155.2 Triticum dicoccoides
GCATGCTTGCTGATGCCTTTGTTAGCCCCAAGGTAATATCATGGCATAAAGAACATGCCATTGCCTGATCCAAAACTCTGTTTTGTACTGTCTATAAACACATCCTACACATCCAAGAAGATATATGTGGACTACTCAACTATTTTTGGGGCATATATTCATGGCATCCATAGACATCTAACAGATGATCTTATGTGGGTCTCTAACCTCCACAAATCCATGATTTTACTAAATTAATTGTTCAAGTTATCAAATTATGAGCAAATTATCCTAACATATGGGTTAAACCCATTTGAATGCCATTTTTACGAGTATTTATTTCTAACCACATTCTTGCAATTAATTACTATCTCAAGAAGTTCTTTGTACTGTCGCTTTGATCCCTTTTTGGGTTACAAGCATGCTCACCCAATGTTCATGAAAATGTTAAACCAGGGAGTGTATACTCAAGTCTAAAGCATCATATCAATTTTTGATGTCTTTGGGTAATAATTTAATTGTGCTTTTAATCGGTTGTTGTTATAAAGTCTAAAAGCTACATGGGAAGATCTCGGCAAATACTTTAAGCCCCAAAGTATCAAAGGTGACCACCCTGTCATCCTTCTCTATTGGCTGGTTGCGGGCTAATCACTCTTGTTCTTGGTTGGGTGCAGGGGATTTCACCCTCTTGCCATGCGTTGAGCCGCGGTGGGAGAAAGTGGGTGGATTGGTCATTGGTCAGTTGCCATCTCTTCAATTGGGTGAACTTCATCACAAGAAGAAAGCAGCAATTTGGTCATAGTAAATTGGGTGTCATATGTTTTCTTGGTTGACACCCTTTTGTTTTCGTTGTGATTGAAACCCTACATTTAAATGACAAGGCAACTTCTCAGACCTAAATCTTACTTGCAAAATATATTGTGTACTTTTGAGACAGAGCTTTTGTCCTCACAGGATAACTGCTTGTTGTATTTCACTATCAGGACATTTGTTTGGTGGGAGTATCCTGGAGTTAAGGATGCTTGGATGGAAGTGGTGGCCTCACAAAGGTAGTCATTATATTTTCTTGCCCTGAAGTTACTGATAGTGAGTTAAATTTTCTTAGTGATTGCTTGAACATATTGCTTACCAGCCACCCTAATGTGTGTACACAAGATCGAAATGCACAAATACCTGCTCAGGTATTTTTCCAGTTATTTTAACTTCTTGCAATATGTTGGCTGACTCTTACTCGATTCAGATACAGTATGTTGGCTGAATCTCACTCCGTTCAGATATCTCTCTTCTTTGGCTCTTTGCTTTGGCTCGGATATGTCTTTGCATTAGAATTTTTCACCACCAATTAATTTGCAAGGGCACATACTATTTGTAGCAGCCTACATAAGCACAATTCACCTTATGCATCTGTAGAAATGGATTGTTGCACGAAGTTGTGTCAGTTAGTAGACTATATTTGTTAACGTATAGTTATTTTTTGTGAGAAGTAAACATATAGTTTTTTGACGGCAGTATACTTATATAATATTCTTATTGTTGAGATACTAAAAACATTTTGGTTAATTATTACTTACTGTGACACTTCAGTAAGTCTTTTGAGTAGGCAAAATCTCT
>NW_021274210.1:0-1258 GCF_002162155.2 Triticum dicoccoides
GAATATTGAGTAAAGCGATTGCCAGGGGAGCGTACGTATACACGGTGTAGAAATATGTGGAGCTGGGTTGGCTATATATGGTAGCAAAAGATTAGCAATAATCAATTCAAAGATGCAATGTTGAATAAACGCTCAACGACGGTACTGTGCTGGTCCTAGGCTAGACCGGACTAGAGACGCGAGCCTAGAACACTAATAAGGTCACGGCGTAGCACAACTAGCATCAATGAAGGATACCAAGTAGCTCTTGACAGCAAGATATAAGTGAAGATCACAACGGCAGTGAAGATAAAGATGAAAAACAACTGCCAAGCAGGATATACAACAACTCTCTCTCCAACTTTCCTCTTGAAAAGTTTGAGACAATTTTCTGATAAATTCTTTCAAAGAATGCTACTAACTCAAGCTTTCCAATGCAAAAAGAATCACTCAATTCCGAGTTGATATGAGGAGTCAAAGAATTCTAAAACTGGCCTGAAAAATTGGAACAAGCTGTGTTCACGAACTTCGGAGGGCAAAAAGACCTATTTAGAAGCCCATTTTGAGGTGTCAAATATTGAACTAGTTTCTGCAACTATTTAGATGCGGCTCGTCGCTAGCTTCAATTTGAGTACTCACGGAGCCAAAACGGACTTCGTATGAGAAAGATACACCTGTTTTACTGAATAGTGCGCAAAACAGATTCCAATCCGAATTCAGGTACGAGATTGATTCTAGATAGATCTGATTTTTTTTCTTCTCTCTTTTTTTTTTCTCACGCTTTTTTTTTCTTTTTCTTCTCTCTTTTTCTTTTTTTTCTCTCTTTTTTTCCTCTATCTTTTTTTTCTCCCTCTTTCCAAGACAAACTAGATAAGATGCAGATTGGATCAGGCGAAGATGTGAATGACCTCAACTATGATTATGACAATGAACAGTGCGTAGCACGTGGTGGAAATTAATGGATGGAATGGTGGACAGCGGAAGGGATAATGATGCAGCGGCGGCGTGACTAATGTGAACAGAACTCGAAACTCTAAAGGAACTAGACACTAAGACCAGCAACTAACACGACGATGCAACCGATAATTCAACTATGCAAGCAATGAATAGAAAATTGCAAAGGCTCGGACTGGCTTGGATAAATGATGAACAGATCTAACTTTTTTATGGCTTTTTCATGGACTGTAGGTATGAATGACAGATGCGATCTAAACTATGAAAAACTGTAAAATCTCACCGAGCAACCTGAAAACTGATACCACTTGATAGAGGCGAGGGT
>NW_021274211.1:0-1816 GCF_002162155.2 Triticum dicoccoides
GTGTTGACGACAGACACGCAAACGCACACCGGGGATTGTCAATCGTGGAAATCGCTCTGGGACGCCCAAACGGTGAGTAATAGTGCACGAAACGGATGAGAATTGGCCAAAATTGTGAGTGTTTATGACCGACACGTAAACGCACCCCGGAGTTCATCAATCGTGGAAATCACTCCGGGACCCCAAAACTAAGTAATAATGCAAGAAATGGGCCATAATCGGCCCAAAGTGCGCTTGTTGATGATCGACACGTAAGCGCACCATGGGGTGAAACAACCGTGGAAATCACTTCGGGGCCCCAAAATGGTGAGTAATAGTCCATGAAACGGGCCAGAATCGGCCAAAACTGTGAGTGTTGATGACCGACACGTAAACGGACCTTAGGGTTCAACCACTATGGAATCGCTTCGGGACCCATAAATTATGAGTAATAGTCCACGAATTGCGTCAGAATTGGCCAAAATTGTGAGTGTTGACGACAGAGACACAAACGCACCTCGGGGATTGTAAATCGTGGAAATCGCTCTAGGACTCCAAAACGGTGCTCAATAGTACACAAAACGGACCAGAAATTGGCCAAAATTGTGAGTGTCATTGACCGACACGTAAACGCACCACGGGGTTCGTAAATCATGAAAATCACGCTTGGACCCAAAAACAGAGTAATAGTCCAAGAAACGGGCCAGAATCGGCCAAAACTGCGAGTGTTGATGACCGACACGTAAATGCACCCTGCGGTTCGTTAACCGTGGAAATCACTCTGGGGCCCCAAAACAGTGAGTAATAGTCCATGAAACAGGCAGAATCAGCCAAAACTGTGAGTGTTGATGACTAACACGTAAGTGCGCCTTGGGGATCAACCACTATGGAAATCACTTGAGGACTAGAAAACGGTGACTAAAAGTCCACAAAATGCGTTAGAATTGGCCAAAACTGTGAGTGTTCATAACCAACACGTAAGCGCACCCAGGGGTTCGTTAATCGTGGAAATTATTTCGGGGCCCCAAAACAATGAGTAATTGTCCATGAAACGGGCCAGAATTGGCCAAAACTGCTAGTATTGATGACCGACATGTAAACGCACCCGCCGTTCGTTAATCGTTGAAATCACACCGGGGCCCCAAGACAGTGAGTGTTGATGACCGACACCTAAACGCACCTTAGGGTTCAACAACTATGGAAATCGCTTTGGGACCCCTAAATGGTGAGTAATAGCCCACGAATCGCGTCAGAATTGGCCAAAACTGTGAGTGTTGACGACAGACACGCAAACGCACACCGGGGATTGTCAATCGTGGAAATCGCTCTGGGACGCCCAAACGGTGAGTAATAGTGCACGAAACGGATGAGAATTGGCCAAAATTGTGAGTGTTTATGACCGACACGTAAACGCACCCCGGAGTTCATCAATCGTGGAAATCACTCCGGGACCCCAAAACTAAGTAATAATGCAAGAAATGGGCCATAATCGGCCCAAAGTGCGCTTGTTGATGATCGACACGTAAGCGCACCATGGGGTGAAACAACCGTGGAAATCACTTCGGGGCCCCAAAATGGTGAGTAATAGTCCATGAAACGGGCCAGAATCGGCCAAAACTGTGAGTGTTGATGACCGACACGTAAACGGACCTTAGGGTTCAACCACTATGGAATCGCTTCGGGACCCATAAATTATGAGTAATAGTCCACGAATTGCGTCAGAATTGGCCAAAATTGTGAGTGTTGACGACAGAGACACAAACGCACCTCGGGGATTGTAAATCGTGGAAATCGCTCTGGGACTCCAAAACGGTGCTCAATAGTACACAAAACGGAC
>NW_021274212.1:0-1073 GCF_002162155.2 Triticum dicoccoides
GGCGCAACTCAAGAAAATGTTCCTGAGGTGCCTGCACCGACTAGAGAGGAAGTTAATGACAATGATCAAGATACTTCTGATCAAGCCCCTACTGAAATTCGAAGGTCCACAAGGACACGTTCCGCACCAGAGTGGTACGGCAACCCTGTCTTGGAAATCATGTTGTTAGACAACGGTGAACCTTCGAACTATGAAGAAGCGATGGCGGGCCCGGATTCCGACAAATGGCTGGAAGCCATGAAATCCGAGATAGGATCCATGTATGAAAACAAAGTATGGACTTTGACTGACTTGCCCGTTGAGCGGCGAGCCATAGAAAATAAATGGATCTTTAAGAAGAAGACAGACGCGGATGGTAATGTGACCATCTATAAAGCTCGTCTTGTCGCTAAGGGTTATCGACAAGTTCAAGGGGTTGACTACGATGAGACTTTCTCGCCGGTAGCGAAGCTGAAGTCCGTCCGAATCATGTTAGCAATTGCCGCATTCTATGATTACGAAATATGGCAAATGGACGTCAAAATGGCATTCCTTAATGGTTTCCTTAAGGAAGAATTGTATATGATGCAGCCGGAAGGTTTTGTCGATCCTAAGAATGCTGACAAAGTGTGCAAGCTCCAACGCTCCATTTATGGGCTGGTGCAAGCATCTCGGAGTTGGAACATTCGCTTTGATGAGATGATCAAAGCGTTTGGGTTTACACAGACTTATGGAGAAGCCTGCGTTTACAAGAAAGTGAGTGGGAGCTCTGTAGCATTTCTCATATTATATGTAGATGACATACTTTTGATGGGAAATGATATAGAACTCTTGGACAGCATCAAGGCCTACTTGAATAAAAGTTTTTCAATGAAGGACCTTGGAGAAGCTGCTTATATATTAGGCATCAAAATCTATAGAGATAGATCGAGACGCCTCATAGGTCTTTCACAAAGCACATACCTTGATAAGATATTGAAGAAGTTCAATATGGATCAATCCAAGAAGGGGTTCTTGCCTGTGTTACAAGGTATGAAATTGAGCTCAGCTCAATGTCCGACCACGGCAGAAGATATAGAAGAGATGAGCGTCAT
>NW_021274213.1:0-947 GCF_002162155.2 Triticum dicoccoides
GTTAACCTTGCAACCCCCAACAACTATCTGCCTGCACTATAATATTCTAAGACGATGAAATTCCCATTGAACAATATATACCTACAATAGTAGATTCTTTTTTGCAGGAACCTCAGTAGTAGATTCAGCATGTAGCCTAAAAGAAGGAACATAAGACGTCGCTGTCTTGCTGTAAATCAAATTTGCTGATCCATGTGTTGCAAGAAGCCTTGCAACCTATGGCAGAAATACACACAATAATTAAGACAGCCAGCAGAAACAACAGTATTCAGTGACCACATGAATACAATGCCCTGGCGTAGCTACTAAGCATCAGGTCAAGTAAATAGGCAACAATCCTTGTGTTCCATTGGATTGCATCTAAAGAGTCCTTAACTCCAAAGATTCGAAGAGAAAACAATCAAAATCATGCCTGAAACAAAACACGCAAGAAAAAAGTAAACATGTACCCTGGAGAGGGCGAGCCGGCAAGCCATGAAGGGAATCGCCTGGATTTTTACTCTCGAGCTCAGTGATTCGTAAGGTCTGCTTCTCCCTGTCTCCCGATAATAATCTCTACTAGAGAGAGAGAGAGAGAGAGAGAGAGAGAGAGAGAGAGACTAACTATAGCCGGAGAGGCCGATGCATAACTGCGGATGCAACACATAATTGGCATCTCTTGGTTGCACCGTGGTGTAAGCATTTCCCAAATAGGTGTTGGTGACATTTAAAACATAATAAATCAGTAAGACCTCATAATTTGAAGATCGTGATTTCCAACAGGAATTGCAAGCTCATGTATACCAAAAAATATAAATGCTTATGGTTGCAATAGAATTAGAAAAAACCGAGAGCCTTAAAAAAGGCATTTTGAAAGTGATAACTTGTGATTCCATTGTAGATGTCAATGTACATCGTCCATGGATGGAGCAGTTAACCTTGCAACCCCCAACAACTATCTGCCTGCA
>NW_021274214.1:0-622 GCF_002162155.2 Triticum dicoccoides
GCAAACGTCACCGCGAAAAATGAGCCATGGGTACTGGCTTCCCAAGTGGACCAATGCTTCTTCATTACCGACCCGCCAAAGCCCAGTCGTGTTGTCGTGAGGAGAGGCAAAAGGAAGATCATCGGAATGGATGGAGTAGCCAATGAGCAAGACTTCGACAAGTACGGCGACCCGAGGATCGAACATGACGACGATGATGAAGTAGCAGCATACACCACAAGAAGAAGCAGGACCACCCTACCTAAAGGACGTCCGTTCCACAGAAGAACTCCATTTGCGAAAAAGAAGGGCAAGAAGATTGTGAACAGATAGCTAGCTAAGATCGATTGTATTTAAATCGTAGCCTTTATTTCTCGATTGTATTTCATGGGTACTTTTTGAACTATCATGAATATTTTTAAATTTCATGGACACTCGATCTCGATCCCGGCCCCCTCCATCTCGATTGCTATCCCACCTTGCCAGATCCGGTCCCCCTCGCCGCCGAGCACCCCCCCAGTCCACCGGCCGCCGCCGCCGACCCCCTCCACCCTCGATTCCCCTACTCAACCGCCGCCGCCGACCCCCCGCACCCCGCGCACCGTCTTATAAAAAAAATAAGTATCAAACAACTTTTTAAATG
>NW_021274215.1:0-1852 GCF_002162155.2 Triticum dicoccoides
ACGGGAACGTTGGTGACGGGCTGGTGCTGGACGAAGACGAAGGGGGAGGACGGGCAGCTGCGGCGGCCAAAGAAGACCGGCTGCGGCGGCTAGGTTAGGAGCGCGGTGGCGGTGCTCGAAGTTGGCGAAGAACCCTGACAACGTGACGAAGACCGGCGGGGACGGTGGCGTTCCCGCGCCAAGGGAGACAGTGCAGTGCATACTATGGGAGGTCGACGCGCGGTGACGACGGAGTGGACCACGGGCAGTGGCGCTATGACCCGAAGGGGCAGTGCAGCGGCGGAGCGCAGGTCGGTGCAATCGTGGGGACGGCCTCGGGGCGGCGGCTGGGACTGCTTATCGCGGCAGTACGGCCCATAGGGGCGACACAGCGGCAACGCGCGAGTCGATGCAGCCGCGAGGAGAACCACAGGGCAATGGCGCTGCGGCCCGACGGGGCGACGCAACGACAGCCCGTTGCTCGATCGGTGGAGGGGCGCGCTGAATCGGGGACGGCGTAGATGAGGCGGATCGTGGCGGCGAGCGGGTGATCAAGCCGATTGCGAGCGAGGTCGGGGATGCCGCTCGGTGGAGGCGGGGAGGCGGCGGAGTCCAAGATGAGGCTGGCGACGACGGACGGCGTGGGACGTCGTGCGGACGAGCTTGTCAGCACCGGCATCCGGGCTGCCAAAGTAGTGCCCGCGCCAGGGCAACGAGGCCCGAGCGACCAACGGAGCAGTGGCGCCCGAGTTGAGGCAGCCGACGAGCCTGCCGCAGCCCTCTCGACGCAGCCGAGGATGAGGCCGGCGAGGTAGACCGCCGGGCCGCCGTGCTGATGCGGCGGAGGTGGGTGACGTAAATCGATGCGCGGGCCGGTGCGCAAGCGACGGCTATGATTGTCCATCACATGGCGCGAGACCGCCGGGTCGGGGCGATGCATGTTTCCCGATCGAAGCATGGCAGTAGCGGCCGACGCAAGGCGAGAGCGGACAGATGCGCGGACGGCGGCTGGCCCTGATGGGCCGCCTCGGCGCGCGTGGCCGCCTGGTCGGAGAAGACGCCGGCTGGTCGCGCCGAGGTTGGAGTAGAGGCGCACAGGGGTCGACGGCGGCGGCGGGCGACGCAAACCGATCAAGATTAGATCGGAAAACCAAAAAGAAAAACGCCGATTAAAACGACTGACGGGAGAGAGAAAACCCTGACCAAAGGATCGGGGAAAAGACTCTCTAGGGCAGCCGGTCAACAGAAGCGGCGGACGAGCCCTAGGTACGGGCGGCGCGGCCCCCGGCGGGGATCATGGAGACCGACCGCCCCGGGAGCGGTGCACTGAGCGGAAGAGACGGGCGGCTAGTGTTTCGAACCGGGAAACCGATACCATGTTAGAAGGGAAAGAGAGGATTGGTGGAATCGTTCGTTGTATTGCTTGAGCCCCGTGGGCATATATATAGGAGTACAATGATCTACTTAAAGTACAAGACAAGACAGAACAAATCCTAGTCTATTTCGTCTTTCCTAATAATCACGATACTCGACAGATTCCATAAAGATCGTATTTAGGACTTTCATTTTCAGATTATCTACGTAATGGAGATATATTGGTCCGAGTTTGTTAATCCGATCATATACTATAAGGGAGACATAAATTAAACTCTAATAATCAGAGATTACCAAAATAAATCCAAGCATTATCGTCTACAATGTGCCTCCTCCAAATGGCAAAGGTTCATGAGTAGAAAACAGGGCTACCGTTCAGCCTTGGCCAGCCCATTAGTCCCGGTTCTTCAAGAACCGGGACCAATGGGAGGTATTATACCCGGTTCATGAGCCCAGGGGGCCGGCCGGGGCCTCGTGGGCATTGGTCTCGGTTCGTGTG
>NW_021274216.1:0-4554 GCF_002162155.2 Triticum dicoccoides
ACGGGAACGTTGGTGACGGGCTGGTGCTGGACGAAGACGAAGGGGGAGGACGGGCAGCTGCGGCGGCCAAAGAAGACCGGCTGCGGCGGCTAGGTTAGGAGCGCGGTGGCGGTGCTCGAAGTTGGCGAAGAACCCTGACAACGTGACGAAGACCGGCGGGGACGGTGGCGTTCCCGCGCCAAGGGAGACAGTGCAGTGCATACTATGGGAGGTCGACGCGCGGTGACGACGGAGTGGACCACGGGCAGTGGCGCTATGACCCGAAGGGGCAGTGCAGCGGCGGAGCGCAGGTCGGTGCAATCGTGGGGACGGCCTCGGGGCGGCGGCTGGGACTGCTTATCGCGGCAGTACGGCCCATAGGGGCGACACAGCGGCAACGCGCGAGTCGATGCAGCCGCGAGGAGAACCACAGGGCAATGGCGCTGCGGCCCGACGGGGCGACGCAACGACAGCCCGTTGCTCGATCGGTGGAGGGGCGCGCTGAATCGGGGACGGCGTAGATGAGGCGGATCGTGGCGGCGAGCGGGTGATCAAGCCGATTGCGAGCGAGGTCGGGGATGCCGCTCGGTGGAGGCGGGGAGGCGGCGGAGTCCAAGATGAGGCTGGCGACGACGGACGGCGTGGGACGTCGTGCGGACGAGCTTGTCAGCACCGGCATCCGGGCTGCCAAAGTAGTGCCCGCGCCAGGGCAACGAGGCCCGAGCGACCAACGGAGCAGTGGCGCCCGAGTTGAGGCAGCCGACGAGCCTGCCGCAGCCCTCTCGACACAGCCGAGGATGAGGCCGGCGAGGTAGACCGCCGGGCCGCCGTGCTGATGCGGCGGAGGTGGGTGACGTAAATCGATGCGCGGGCCGGTGCGCAAGCGACGGCTATGATTGTCCATCACATGGCGCGAGACCGCCGGGTCGGGGCGATGCATGTTTCCCGATCGAAGCATGGCAGTAACGGCCGACGCAAGGCGAGAGCGGACAGATGCGCGGACGGCGGCTGGCCCTGATGGGCCGCCTCGGCGCGCGTGGCCGCCTGGTCGGAGAAGACGCTGGCTGGTCGCGCCGAGGTTGGAGTAGAGGCGCACAGGGGTCGACGGCGGCGGCGGGCGACGCAAACCGATCAAGATTAGATCGGAAAACCAAAAAGAAAAACGCCGATTAAAACGACTGACGGGAGAGAGAAAACCCTGACCAAAGGATCGGGGAAAAGACTCTCTAGGGCAGCCGGTCAACAGAAGCGGCGGACGAGCCCTAGGTACGGGCGGCGCGGCCCCCGGCGGGGATCATGGAGACCGACCGCCCCGGGAGCGGTGCACTGAGCGGAAGAGACGGGCGGCTAGTGTTTCGAACCGGGAAACCGATACCATGTTAGAAGGGAAAGAGAGGATTGGTGGAATCGTTCGTTGTATTGCTTGAGCCCCGTGGGCATATATATAGGAGTACAATGATCTACTTAAAGTACAAGACAAGACAGAACAAATCCTAGTCTATTTCGTCTTTCCTAATAATCACGATACTCGACAGATTCCATAAAGATCGTATTTAGGACTTTCATTTTCAGATTATCTACGTAATGGAGATATATTGGTCCGAGTTTGTTAATCCGATCATATACTATAAGGGAGACATAAATTAAACTCTAATAATCAGAGATTACCAAAATAAATCCAAGCATTATCGTCTACAATGTGCCTCCTCCAAATGGCAAAGGTTCATGAGTAGAAAACAGGGCTACCGTTCAGCCTTGGCCAGCCCATTAGTCCCGGTTCTTCAAGAACCGGGACCAATGGGAGGTATTATACCCGGTTCATGAGCCCAGGGGGCCGGCCGGGGCCTCGTGGGCATTGGTCTCGGTTCGTGTGAAACCATTTGTCCCGGTTCGAGCCATGAACCGGGACCAATGGTCCTCGCTGCTGGCCCACAACCATTGGTCCCAGTTCGTGGCTTGAACCGGAACATAAGGGGTGGCTTTAGTTCCGGTTCATGCCACGAACCGAGTCAAATAACTTGCCTACATATACCCACAGCCGCGGCACAGCACTCCAAAGTGCTCTATTTTGTCAAGCCGGCGTGGGGAGGGCATTTCGGTGTTCTAGTTCACCTCCTATGCATATGAGGTGTTCGATGAAATGCCCGAGCCACACTAGTTAAGCTTTCTCCTCTCGAAACTCGACCTCCGAGCTCTATTTTCAACGTTATTTTTCTAGATTTAGCGGTCCGTCACGCCTCGTCCCTGCCCCGTCTTGACCGCCGTCGATCGCCCGCGCCGATCTCGTCGCCGCCACCACCGTGGTGAGCCTATTGTTCTTATCTTCTTTCTGAAAGAAAAGAATTCTGACTTCAGATAGATACTTCTCTAATTTTCTTACTTTTATTATTCCTTGTTATTATATAGTGCGATGGTTTTGGTATCCGCCCCCGTCGGCACTCGTCCTGTCTATGATTTAGATGTGGTATATATTATCTTTTCATAACTATTTGGTTCATTTATTGTTTATGACAATTATGCTGATCAATGTGACATAGATTTTATTTATCTAGCAGGTTGTTGAACCGGAAATTCCAACCGACCCTATTGTCGAGAGGTTAAATTTAGTTGAATAAGAAAAATTGAGGAGGAGAAGATGATATTGGAGTTGCATGTTGTGGATGTCGTCGATGATCACAAGATCAAGATGGATGCAATGCGGTTGAAGATTAAAAAGATAAGAAAATATGCCATTCATACCGAGGCTTGGTATCATTATGCAGTTGGATCAGTTGTTACCTTGATTGCGGTTATGATCGCATTTGTTTTTGCATTGAAATGTTTTACATAATTTGAGTGTATGGTTTAATTAGATGCTCTGGAGAGCTATATGTCGTTCAATGCGAACTATGTATGTACTTTGGTTTTAATGCTCTGGAGAACTATGTATGTATTTTGGTTTCAGAGTTCATTTCAAATGCTTTTCAACTTCATGGTCTTACAGCTTTGAATGGTGCAAGTTGAACACAGAAATACAAGGGAGTTCAAATGAGTTTAAAAAATTGAAATCCCTTTGTAACAGACGAGTTTCCGTATAAAACCCTGATACTTCAAAAGATATTGTCTATTTTGTACACGAAGTGCATCCAGTTTTTTCCGTAAGCCTCTGTACTTTCTTGCACATGCTATGTGGGTGAAATGATGATACCATGCCAACTTGGAACCTTTTCAGAGTTCATTTCAAATGCTTTTCAATTTCATGGTCTTATAGCTCAAAATAATCAGTAAATGCATGAAAAATAACAAATGAAGTCAGAAAGGATTGTAAATTGATGATGTGGCTTTGAATGGTGCATTTTGAACACCAAAAAACAAGGGGGTTCAAATAAGTTTAAAAAAATGAAATCTCTTTGTAACAGACGAGTTTTCGTATGAAACCCTGATACTTCGAAGGAGATTGTCTGTTTTGTACACGAAGCGCATCCAGTTTTTCCCGTATGCCTCTATACTTTCTTGCACATGCTATGTGGGTGAAATGATGATACCATGCCAACTTGGGACCTTTTCAGAGTTCATTTCAAAAGCTTTTCAATTTCATGGTCTTATAGCTCAAAATAATCAGTAAATGCATGAAAAATAACAAATGAAGTCAGAAAGGGTTGTAAATTGATGATGTGGCTTTGAATGGTGCATTTTGAACACCGAAAAACAAGGGGGTTCAAATAAGTTTAAAAAAATGAAATCTCTTTGTAACAGACGAGTTTCCGTATGAAACCCTGATACTTCGAAGGAGATTGTCTGTGTTGTCCACGAAGTGCATCCAGTTTTTCCCGTATGCCTCTATACTTTCTTCCACATGCTATGTGGGTGAAATGATGACACCATGCCAACTTGGAACCTTTTCAGAGTTCATTTCAAATGCTTTTCAATTTCATGGTCTTATAGCTCAAAATAATCAGTAAATGCATGAAAAATAACAAATGAAGTCAGAAACAAAATAAAATAAAATAAATAAGTAATTTGAAACAAAATAATATAAACTTTAATAAATATATTAGTAGGAACAAAAAAAAACTTTAATAACATAAATAAAATTTATGAAACTAAAATTATCAAAGTATTTTCTGTTCAAAACATTATAAGCAACTTCTAGTATTATTGAAACTAAAATTATATAAAATTGATGCAACTAAAATTATTAAAGTATTTTCTGTTCAAAATCATTAAAACCAAAAATAATTTTCATAAAGAACTTTTTTTGTTAGAAACTTTAATATCAAAAAGAATTATCATAAAATAAAATTAATAAGTAATTATAAACAAAACAAAATAAAATAAATAAGTATTTTGTTGTAAGTAGAAACAAAACAAAACAAATAAAGAAAAAAGAAAACAAAAAATGGGAAAAAATAAAAAAATTGCCACCAACTAGGCCACCACGGCTTGAATACGACTAGAAACTCATCCATGGGCCAGGATTCAGGCCCGCAGTAGGCCCGGAAGGCCCATCAGGCAAAGCAGTAGCAAGTAGGCCCGTAAGTCTACAGTGGAGAGGAGCTCGAGAGGGGTGCGGCAGTGGGGCTTATAAACCACTGC
>NW_021274216.1:6389-14819 GCF_002162155.2 Triticum dicoccoides
GACGACGCATTCCGTTCCGACCCAGCCGGTTGGCTCCCCATGAACACGACGACGACGCTGTTTCTCCGTTTCGACCCAGCCATGTACGTATGTGCGATAGGCATTAGGGACCCTGCCAGTATGTACATACGTGGCCGTATTTTCTTTCTTGCACCCTCGCCGATGTACGTACGTGTGCATGCTACGTGCGCGCCTCTACTACGACACGTGCGCGCCTCTACATCCACCAGTATATATGTACATACACGTTCGCGACCAGAATAACAATGCTACGTACGCTTCGACCAGGTGGGTCCCCACTATCAGGCACTTCTTTGCATGCGAAGATGTAGCTGGTGGGTCCCAGCAGTCAGGGGGGCGAATCGTTTTGAGTTTTTTTTTGCCCGAATGCACTTCCTTGCGTGCGAAGATGTAGCTGGTGGGTCCCAACAGTCAGGGGGGCGAAACGTTTTTTTTCTCTGGACGCACTTCTTTGCGTGCGAAGGTATAGCTGGTGGGTCCCAACAGTCGGGGGGGAATGTTTTTTTTTCGTGAAATATTGTGGCCCGTCCGGTGGGTCCCCGCTGTCAGGTGGAGGAATAATTATTTTGCGCGTAATAAGGAGGCACTTCCTTGCTGCGGCCATGGACCCAGCTGTCAGCCTCTCCATGTACAGTCCACGTCCGATGGAAGCCGTTCCTTGACCATGTTGACCACGCCGCACCGAGAGCACCAGGGCGGTGGACGACGACGAGGCCTAGGAAGGGGACGGCGCGGAGCCGCGGAAGACGCGGCAGTGGATGCCCACGTGTAGAGGAGTACGAGGGTTCACTGGTTCGCTGCTGTGTGAGGCTGCCGTCGCCGCAGAATAACAGGGGGTGTGGGTGAGTAGAGGGATGGACTAGCCAGCGGTGGGAGTAGTAGGGGGCGGTGAGGCCTCCGCCACATCGCAGCCGACCACGGGAGGCAGGAGCACGAGGCACGACCGGCGCTGGCTTGGGCTGCTGGAGCAAGAAGACGAGAGGTTGAAGAAGCACTGCGGCCGTTGGATGCACATCGTACGGTCACTGCAGCTAGAATCGTGCATATTGACTAAGTTGACAAAGCCCTCCGTCCCCGTAAACTTAGTAGGCCCATAAGTCAGCCTGCCACTATACTGGGTCCTAGCTAACAGGGGGAGTATTCATTTTTTTTGTGCGTAATAAAGAGGCACTTCCTTGCGTGCGGATATATAGCTTGTGGGTCCGAGCTGTCAGCGGCGGTAACGTTTTTTTGCGAAATACTGAGGCCCTTTCGGTGGGTCCCCGATGTCAGGTGGAGGAATCATTTTTTTGCCCGTAATAAGGAGGCATTTCCTTGCGTGCGGCCGTGGACCCAGCTGTCGGCCTCTCCACGTATAGTCCACTTCAGATGCATGTCATTCGTTGACCACGTTGACCAGGCCGCGCCGAGAGCACCAGGGCGGTGGACGACGGCGAGGCCTAGGAAGGGAACGACATGGAGGCAGGGAAGACTTTCCCACGCAGAGGGGAGTACGACTGAACGAGGGTTTACTGGTTCGTTTGCCGTCGCCGGAGAATAACAGCAGGTGTGGGTGAGTAGAGGGATGGCTAGGCCAGCGATGGGAGTACAGTGGGGCGGTGAGGCCTGCGCTGCAGCACAGCCGGCCGAGGGGGGGAGGGAGCAGGCAGTCCCACCGGTGCTTGTTTGAGCGGCTGGAGCAGGAAGAGCAGAGATTGAAGAAGCACGACGGCCGTTGGATGGCCATCCAACAGTCACTGCTTGTGCGTCAACCTTTTTTTTAGGAAAGCTCAAATCTGTGGAAAAACAGCATACAACCCATCTGCCATTATTTCTAATAATTTACAGCCCATTTGCTAATTCTTAAGGTTTTGTTTGGAGCACATATTCTCTTTGTTAGCATTACAGCCCATATTGTGGCCACGGTTAAAAAATTATACGAAATTTTGCATATTTCGGTGCTGTCTGAACTGTTTTTAATCCTGAAATTTAGACTCACATTCAAACTGATTTTAAAAGTAAATGTATATCAATATAAAATCCAACAAATTCTTCATGCAAAAAAATTAATGTAATTTAAAATCTTGAAGTGAAAAAAAGATATTTGAAACTAATTACCGGTTTGATGTGTTTTAAAAATGTACAACCCATTTATCATTACAGATAGGCCATTTTCTCGGCCAGCCGAATGAAGCTCTCCTCATCTTGAAAGATTTGCAGCCCAACAGGCCCGACAAAGCGACTTACTTGGCAAATCACCAAAAAACTGGGCCGTGGCCTTGGACCCAGCTGTCAGCCTCTCCACGTACAATACTCTTCCTATGGAAGTCAGTCCTTGACCACATTGACCACGCCGCGCCGAGAGCACCAAGGCGGTGGATGACGGTGAGGCCTAGGAAGGGGACGACGAGGAGCCGGGGAAGACGCGACAGTGGATGCCCACGCAGAGAGGAGTACGAGGGTTCACTGGTTCGGTTGCGGCGTGAGGCTGCTGTCGCTGCAGAATAACAGGGGGTGTGGGTGAGTAGAGGGATACCCTGGGCCAGTGGTGGGAGTAGTAGGGGGCGGTGAGGCCTCCGCGGCATCACAGTCGGCCACAAGAGGCAGGAGCACGCGGCACGACCGGCGCTGCTTTGGGAGGCTGGAGCAAGAAGACCAGAGGTTGAAGAAGCACTATGGCCGTTGGATGGACATCGTACGGTCACTGGAGCTAGAATCGTTCATATTGACTAAGTTGACAATGATGAAGTCATGTACCTAGGGTAGGGTCATGAACCTATCCAGGGTACCCTACCCAAGGACATCATCCTCAGAAGAAGCTACCTTCCAGTCGACCAAGAGAGACTTCACTCGACTAACTCAAGGACACTCGACTGAAGGTAGCCACTCGACCATGAAGCTAATCACTCGACGAGCAGGAGACCTAAAGTCACTCAGTTCGCAACGGTCTGTCATTAGGCAGCTTTAATGGTCTTCATGGCACTTTATGAGGGCGTTACCAGTAACCCCCTGTCTTAATGTACTTTAAACCCTGCATAACTGAGGGCCGGAGCGGTCTGGCAAACTCTATATAAGCCACCCCCCTCCTCAGTGTAAAGGGTTCGCACCCCTGTAACTCATATACACAGAAACCAGTCGACCGCCTCTGGGCTCCGAGACGTAGGGCTTTTACTTCCTCCGAGAAGGGCCTGAACTCGTTAAACACTCGTGTGTACAACTACTCCATAGCTAGGATCTTGCCTCTCCATACCTACCCCCCATTCTACTGTCAGACTTAGAACCACGATAGTTGGCGCCCACCGTGGGGCAGGTGTCTTAGCGACTTTTTGGAGAAGTTGCGATTTGTCCAATTGCCTTCGTCATGGTTTCTGGCGGAGCTCTGGTCGAGGGCCGCGAGATCCGTCTCGGTGCGCTCGCTTTCATCGCCGACGACTCCGCTTGGCTCCAGGAGGCACCACTCGACATCGACGCGCTCCCCATCCGCGGGGCGACGCACTTTCGGGCGTGTGTCCGCGGCATCCTGCTGCGGCAGCCGTCGACCCCATACTAGTCGACTCCTGCACCGTCCTCCCACCGTGTCTCCCGCCAACGCAAGCGCTCCGGTCGGTCGATCCTTCAGCGTTGGGTGAGACACGCGGTGGCTCGCCAGTCGGCCACCACCCAAGTCGCGGCAATCGAGCCCGACGAATCTCTCTACGGCCTGTTCGATCTGTCGACTGGCTCCGTAGAGACTGCATCCGAGTGCGACAGCAGTGATCCAGCGGCAGAGGTCCTGATGGCCAACGGGCCTCGTAGCCCTCCCGGTTTTACCCGCGTCGACGGGATGGACGACGGAGGCGACCCCGCTCAGGTCCACGAAGAGTATCAACCCGAGCCGCTCACTTCTCAGCAAAGGAAAGATCTTCGCCGCCGGAACATGGATGCCCTGCATACTCCCATCGTGGGAGAAACTCCCGAAGCTCGAGCTTTGGAAGAGGCGCGTTTGGCCAACTTGGCTGAACGCAATCGACTAGAGAATCTCCAGCGAGCACTCGACGAGCACGCGCGTAAACGAGTACCTGACTCCAGCCGGCGTCAGCTCTTTCCGCAACCGACTCAGGTATACCGAACCCCAATTCAGAATTTAGCAGCTGCAGCCCATATAGCGGAGTCAATTCAGCCCTCTCAGTCAGAGGCTGGAATGGGCTTCTTGCAGATCATAGATTTGCTCCGGGCGGCAGGAGATCAGAATTCAGCTGTGTCGCAGTCGCGCAACAGGATTCATAGTCGATCCGTCGCTGCGAATACTGTTCAGTCGGCCCACAGCCCAAGGTCGCCTCCGAGGCGCGTGGGACGTGATGGCCGGCGGGATCATTATGATGACCGACTGGACCGTGATGATAGACGTCGAGTGCCCACTCCTCCGAGGAGTGGGTCTAACGTCCATCGGCAGCAAGATGACAGGTGCCAGCTCAGTGTTGGGCGGAGAGCTCCGGTCGACCCCAGAGAACTGGGCTTTGACGCGAGATCCATCATCGTGCAAGGTTTGGTCGACCGAAACAGAGCTCATAGAGGTGGCCATGACAAAGATGCGCCCACTAGCATCCGAGTCCATGTTTCAGGTCCGGAATGCTTTAGCAGAGCCATCAGAGCCGCAGTGATACCCCCCAACTTCAGGTTGGCGACTGGGGTAAGTAAGTTCACCGAAGAGTCGAAGCCTGAAACCTGGCTGGAGGACTACCGAGTGGCGGTACAGATTGGTGGCGGTAATGATGAGGTGGCCATGAAGCATTTGCCACTCATGTTAGAGGGTTCGGCCAGAGCGTGGTTGAATCAGTTAGCTCCTAGCAGCATTTACACCTGGGAAGATCTTTCCCGAGTGTTCGTCAGGACGTTCGAGGGAACTTGCAAGCGACCGGCCGGATTGACGGAGTTGCAAGTCTGTGTACAAAAGTCGAGTGAAACATTGAGAGATTACATCCAGAGGTGGATCACTTTGCATCATACCGTGGAGAATGTGTCGGACCATCAAGTAGTCTGTGCCTTCAAGGATGGTGTCAAGAACAGAGAATTGAGCCTAAAGTTTGGTCGAATCGGAGATATAAACTTGAGTCGAATGATGGAGATTCCCACCAAGTACGCTAACGGCGAAGAAGAGGACAGGCTCCGGAGTGGCAAGTATAAGCCGAGTCAATCAGAAAAAGGGAACTCTAGTCGGAAGCAGAAGCGGAAGGCCGAGCCAGCCGCTCCTGGAGAGGCTCTGGCCGTGACTCAGGGAAAATTCAAGGGAAAGCCCAAAGGATCTTGGAACCCCAAGAAGGTAAAAGATAAGGAGGGAAATGACATGATGGATCTACCGTGTCACATCCACATGAAGAAAGACGAAGAGGGAAACTTCATTTACCCGAAACATACCACTCGCCAGTGCCGGCTCTTAATCCAGCAGTTTCAAGGAAAACAGAGTCGGACAAGACCGAGGACAAGGAGGACAGTGATGGAGGATACCCTCATGTCAATTCCACTCTGATGATTTTTGCTGATGTAGAGAGCAAAAGTCGACTGAAAGTGATCAACCAAGAGGTGAATATGGTCGCCCCGGCGACACCAAGCTATCTGAAATGGTCGCAAACTCCCATTACATTCGACCAGTCCGATCACCCTACTCACATTGCCACCCCTGGGAGGCAAGCGCTGGTGGTCGACCCAGTCGTCGAAGGCACTCGACTGACGAAGGTATTGATGGATGGCGGCAGTGGATTGAATATACTGTATGCGGAGACGCTCAAGGGAATGGGCATTCCGATATCCAAGCTCTGCTCCAGCAACATGAGTTTTCACGGAGTCGTCCCCGGAAAGAAGGCCGAGTCACTCGGTCAAATAGCTCTGGATGTAGTGTTCGGCGACTCGAAACATTTCCGTAAAGAGAATCTAACATTTGAAGTCGTAGATTTCCACAGCGCTTACCACGCTATTTTCGGAAGGCCAGCCTATGCCCGCTTCATGGCTCGACCATGTTATGTGTACCTCAAGTTAAAGATGCCTGGCCCCAAAGGAGTGATCATTGTCACCGGCAGTCGGAAGAAGGCAGAAGAGTGTTTCCAGAAAGGCTCGAAGATCGCGGATGATCAGATAACAGTGGTAGAGCTGGACGGGTACAAGAAAAATGCAGATCCGAGTGAATTGTTGCGGGCCAAGAAGCCTGCCACAGAGTCGGCATTCCAGTCGTCAGGGGAGATGAAGCCAGTTCATATCCACCCGACCGACCCCGACGCAGCTCCGACCCACATTTCCACAACACTCGACTCTAAATAGGAAGAAGCGCTCATCTAGTTCCTCCGTGAGAACTGGGACATCTTTGCATGGAAGCCAGCTCACATGCCAGGTGTTCCAGGGGGCTGGCTGAGCATCGCCTTAGAGTCGACTCAAAAGCGAAACCTGTCAAACAACATCTTCGACGGTCCGCCGTTCAGAAGAAAAAAGCCATTGGCGAGGAGGTGGCTCGTCTCCTTGCAGCAGAATTTATCCGAGAGGTGTACCACTCCGAGTGGCTCGCCAATGTCGCCATGGTCCCCAAGAAGGACAACTTATTGCGCATGTGCATTGATTTCAAACATATCAATCGGGCCTGCCCGAAAGATCATTTTCCTCTCCCTCGCATCGACCAAATTGTCGACTCGACTGCGGGATGTGAGAGATTGTCTTTTTTAGATGCTTATTCCGGGTATCATCAGATCCGTCTGTATGGACCTGACGAAATAAAAACAGCTTTCATCACCCCATTCGGGTGCTTCTGCTATATCACCATGCCATTCGGTCTCAAGAATGCCGGAGCCACGTTCATGAGAATGATTCAAAAGTGTTTACTCACTCAAATCAGTCGGAACATAGAAGCGTACATGGATGATATCGTGGTCAAGTCACGAAAGGGTTCCGACCTGTTGACTGACCTAGCTGAAACATTTGCCAATCTCAGGAGGTATGATATCAAGCTCAATCCATCGAAGTACACGTTCGGAGTACCTAGCGGAGAGTTACTCGGTTTTCTCGTTTCAGAAGGAGGAATCGATGCTAACCTAGAAAAAGTTGGCACCATACTCCGAATGAAACGCCCTGTGCGTGTGCACGATGTCCAGAAGCTTACTGGATGCTTGGCCGCGTTAAGTCGATTCATCTCTCGCCTTGGTGAAAAGGCGTTGCCTCTTTACCTACTGATGAAGAAGGCAGACAAGTTCGAGTGGACTCCACAAGCTGATGCAGTGTTTGCCGAGCTAAAAGCTCTGCTCTCCACCCAGCCGGTGCTTGCTGCTCCAATCAGCAAAGAGCCTCTGTTGCTTTACATTGCAGCCACAGGACAGGTCGTCAGTACAGTACTTACGGTCAAGCGGGAAGAGGAAGGTAAAACCTTCAAAGTTCAGCGCCCAGTGTATTATCTCTCTGAAGTTTTGACTCCATCAAAGCAAAGATATCCTCATTATCAGAAGCTCGTGTATGGGATCTACATGACCATGAAGAAGGTTGCTCATTATTTCTCTGATCATGACATTACAGTCGTCAGCGACGCACCATTGTCAGAGATTCTGCACAACAGAGATGCAACTGGTCGAGTGGCTAAATGGGAGATTGAACTCCTTCCCCTTGATGTCAAATTCGAGGCAAAGAAAGCCATTAAGTCCTAGGCTATAGCAGATTTCCTTGCCGAGTGGACCGAACAACAACAGCCGACTCAAGTTCACTTGGAGCATTGGACCATGTTCTTTGATGGCTCTAAGATGTTAAATGGTTCTGGTGCTGGGGTCGTTTTGGTTAGTCCCCGAGGATATAAGCTCAGATATGTGCTCCAGATCCACTTTGATTCCTCCAACAATGAAGCAGAATATGAAGCACTCTTGTATGGGTTGCGCATGGCCATTTCACTCGGCGTCCGTCGCCTTATGGTTTATGGCGACTTAGATTTGGTGGTCAATCAAGTGATGAAGGAATGGGACGTTAGAAGCCCAGCTATGACTGGATACTGCAATGCAGTGAGAAAGCTGGAGAAGAAATTCGAAGGGTTAGAGCTCCATCACATTCCCCGACTGAAGAATCAAGCAGCCGATGACTTGGCAAAGATAGGTTCCAAGAGGGAAGCCATTCCGAGTGGTGTGTTTTTGGAACACGTTCACACACCGTCGGTTCAAGAAGATCCTTTCACTGAAGAAGTCCCACAGCCCAGAAGTGCCTCAGATCCGACTGAAGTCGAGGTCCCAGCCGTGGTCGACTTTGTCATGGAAGTTTTGGTCGTCATTCCCGATTGGACAGTACCCTATATTGCCTATATTTTGAGAAAAGAACTCCCTGAGGATGAAGAAGAGGCTCGAGAGATCGTCCGCCGATCCAAAGCCTTCACCGTCATGAGGGATCAGCTATACAGAGAGAGCGCGACTGGAGTCAGCCAGAAATGCATAACACCAG
>NW_021274217.1:0-864 GCF_002162155.2 Triticum dicoccoides
CCGGAGGCCCGTGGAGCGGTGGGGAGGAAGAGGGGGTTGTGGCGGAGCTTCTGAGCTAGTCGGGGGAGCGAGGGGTGGCCGGAGACGGCTGCTATGGCGAACGGCGGCGACAGTGGTGTTCGGCTGTGTGAGAGAGAGAGAGAGGGAGAGGAGGGAAGAGCCGAGGGCGAGTGAGAGAGAGCAGGGGGGAGGCGTGGCGTCGTCCAGGGGCATCGAGGCGAGGAGGGGAGGGCAGGCAGGCAGGGAGAGAGGTGGCGTGGCGCGGTGGCGCGCGCGCGCGCCGGCCACACTCCCCTCCCTCTGTCGGGACGAAGATGACAGAGGAGGGAGACGGGCTGGGCCGCCTGCTGGCTGGGCCGGCCAGCTGGATGGGCTGCACAGGGAGGAGCCCAGGTAAGCTTCTCCCTTTTATTTATTTTTCTGTTTTCTAATTTCTGACATTTGTTTTGATTTAAATAATATATTAAATCATTTATTTAACTTATGCCAATTTTTGCAGGGGCTAGATATATTATTCCAGAGCTCCTTTATAATTGGCATAATATTTGGACATATATTAATATATATAGAAATATATTTCCAATGCAAATATTTATGCATTAATTCCAAATGCCCAAAATAAATGTCCATGAGCCACTAAAAATATTGGTTTGATTTTTATCTCTGTCCAATATTTTCAGAGAGCAACATGAGCATTTTCTTGGACCCTTTTGGAGAAATTTTTATTTGGGTCATTTTCAAAATGATTCTGAGGGTTTCATAGATCCCCATTTCAAGTTTCTGATGAAAGAGTAAACATGATGCAACACTCTAATGCATGACTAGCTAGGGTGTGACAACTCACCCCCACTCAAAAGAATCTCG
>NW_021274218.1:0-1143 GCF_002162155.2 Triticum dicoccoides
ACCTGAAAGTCAAAGAACATCATTCGTTCCTATATTTCAGACAAGTTTCTGAACCCATTGGTACTTCCTTTTGAAGGAAATTCGAGAGATTATGATTCTTATAGACATTAGCCCCCCTGGTAAGGACAAACGTACCTTTCTGCAGATGCTCTATGATCCGGGCAATCTCATTAGGCCGTAATTTGAAGAAAATCCAGCGGCTATATGCCTTATTCTCCTTGTTTTCGCCGGATGGCATGCTGTAACTCATGCGCGTGAAAGCCAAGAAAAAAAGGGCATTCTTGGCATCGGTCAATATATATGTGGAAACGATATCTCCACTATAGAGGACAAGAGATTTTGGGGTGGTTAGGCAAAAAGCGCACGGGAAAATGAAGTACTTTCAAGGACTGCCATAGAATGAACAGATGTTCACTAAAACGGTCATAATTTTGTCATTTGGATTCCGTGTCAGACCCACAAGTACTTAAACTGCTCGCGGCGAGCGTGCGAATCCTGAAAATACTCCCCGCTTGCGCCAGGAGGCCCGGAGTACCCTCAAATTCGGCCTTAAGCAGGACTTTTTGGCCCTGAAAGTCAAAGAACACCATTCGTCGCTGTTTTTAGACAAGTTTCTAAACCCATTGACACTTCCTTTTGAAGGAAATTCGAGAGATTATGTTGCTTATAGACATTAGCCCCCCTGGTAGAGACAAACGTACCTTTCTGCAGATGCTCTATGATGCAGGCAATCTCATTTGGCCGTAAATTGAAGAAAATCCAGCGGCTATATGCCTTATTCTCCTTGTTTTCGCTGGATGGCATGCTATAACTCATGCGCGTGAAAGCCAAGAACAAAAGGGCATTCCTGGCATCGGTCAATATATATGTGTAAACCATATCTCCACTATAGAGGACAAGAAATTTTGGGGCAGTCAGGCAAAAAGTGCACCAGAAAATGAAGTACTTTCAAGGACTGCCATAGAATGGACAGATGTTCACTAAAATGGAGATAATTTTGTCATTCGGAGTCCGTGTCAGAACCATATGTACTCAAACTGCTCGCAGAGAGCATGCCAATCCTGAAAATACTCCTCGCTTGCCCCAGGAGGCCTGGAGTACCCTCAAATTCGGCCTTAAGCAGGACTTTTTAGCACTGAAAGT
>NW_021274219.1:0-1446 GCF_002162155.2 Triticum dicoccoides
TCGTAAAGGTTACGACGATGCAAGCTTGACACCTATCCGGATAGCTCTGAGTAGAGAGACCGGATACATATAATGGAGCAATAATTTAGAATAGCTCCAAGTAGAACAGTTATTTGGAATAGCTCCAAATAGAACGTGGGAGCTACATCTAGGAGATGACATAGAGATTTGTAAAGCACACACGGATCTGAAAGGTTCAGACCCGTTGACTAAAACCTCTCTCACAAGCAACATGATCAAACATAAAACTCATTGAGTGTTAATCACATAGTGATGTGAACTAGACTACTGACTCTAGTAAACTCTTGGGTATTAGTCACATGGCGATGTGACCTGTCAATGTTAATCACATGGTGATGTGAACTAGATTATTGACTCTAGTGCAAGTGGGAGACTGTTGGAAATATGCCCTAGAGGCAATAATAAAAGTGTTATTATTATATTTCTTTGTTCATGATAATAGTCTTTTATTCATGCTATAACTGTATTATCCGGAAATTGTAATACACGTGTGAATACATAGACCACAATATGTCCCTGGTGAGCCTCTAGTTGACTAGCTCGTTGTGATCAACGGATAGTCATGGTTTCCTGACTATGGACATTAGATGTCGTTGATAACGGGATCACATCATTAGGAGAATGATGTGATGGACAAGACCCAATCCTAAGACTAGCACAAAAGATCGTGTAGTTCATTTGCTAGAGCTTTGCCAATGTCAAGTATCTCTTCCTTCGACCATGAGAGCGTGTAACTCCTGGATACCGTAGGAGTGCTTTGGTTGTATCAAACGTCACAACGTAACTGGGTGACTATAAAGGTGCACTACAGGTATCTCCGAAAGTATCTATTGTTTTATGCGGATCAAGACTGGGATTTGTCACTCCGTGTAAACGGAGAGGTATCTCTGGGCCCACTCGGTAGGACATCATCATATGCGCAATGTGACCAAGGAGTTGATCACGGGATGATGTGTTACGGAACGAGTAAAGTGACTTGCCGGTAACGAGATTGAACAAGGTATTGGATACCGACGATCGAATCTCGGGCAAGTAAAATACCGCTAGACAAAGGGAATTGTATACGGGATCGATTGAGTCCTTGACATCGTGGTTCATCCGATGAGATCATCGTGGAACATGTGGGAGCCAACATGGGTATCCAGATCCTGCTGTTGGTTATTGACCGGAGAACGTCTCGGTCATGTCTGCATGTCTCCCGAACCCGTAGGGTCTACACACTTAAGGTTCGATGACGCTAGGGTTATAAAGGAAGCTTGTATGTGGTTACCGAATGTTGTTCGGAGTCCCGGATGAGATCCCGGACGTCACGAGGAGTTCCGGAATGGTTCGGAGGTAAAGATTTATATATAGGAAGTCCTGTTTCGGCCATCGGGACAAGTTTCGGGGTCATCGGTATTGTACCGGGACCACCGGAAGGGTCCC
>NW_021274220.1:0-1207 GCF_002162155.2 Triticum dicoccoides
GTCTCCGGTGCGTGGCCCCCCTCACGAACAGCGCCGCCGCCGGCACCCGCAGGGGGGAAACGGACACGTCGAGTCTACACGGAGTGGATGTAGCTGTGGGCCTGGCCCGGATGTTGCTCCAAAGTGTTCCTATGGGCCGACCTAACACAACCGGGTGGAGAGGTCCACTGGTCAAAGCCCGTCCGTGCAAAGTCAAAGGGCTAGATCCCGTGGTCAAATGCTACAGGGTTAGGCGGGACGGGGGCCCTGGGGGGGGGTAGCAATGCCACCGGAGCGTCGTACCGGGCCCTCATACATGCGGGGTGGTGTTGTGGCATGTCCGAAGAGGCAGCACGCGTCTCCGGGTTGTGGCCCCCCTCACGGACGGCAATGAAACGGTGGTAGACGTTCTGCGGTAATGATGCAGCGTGAATATTATTAAATACTTGGAGCGCGATAAAATCATGAGTTTTTTACACAACGTGGGCACATGTGCTATAGGACTGATGGTAATTTTTCATAATTTTTTGTGATGGAGAAGTATCTGAACACTTCCCTCTACGCGGATTGCTCTTCGCACGTCTACGACTGTGGCCGGCGGCCTTCGGGGGGTAGCATACCGTAAAATCTTGCGTAGGCGGCCTCTCACAAGTCTGGAAGTGTTGAGGCGGTTGCAAACGCCCAGCAGGCATCTCCGGTGCGTGCCCCCCCTCACGGACGGCGCCGCCGCCGGCACCTGGAGGAGGGAAACAGACGCGTCGGGTCTACACGGAGTGGATGTAGCTGTGGGCCTGGCCCGGATGTTGCTCCCCGGTGTCCCTCTGGGCCGACCCGACACAACCGGGTGGAGAGGTCCACTGGTCAAAGCCCGTCCGTGCAAAGTCAAAGGGCTAGATCCCGTGGTCAAACGCTACAGGGTTAGGCGGGACGGGGGCCCTGGGGGGGTAGCAATGCCACCGGAGCGTCGTACCGGGCCCTCATACATGCGGGGTGGTGTTGTGGCATGTCCGAAGAGGCGGCACGCGTCTCCGGGTTGTGGCCCCCCTCACGGACGGCAATGAAACGGTGGTAGACGTTCTGCGGTAACGATGCAGCGTGAATATTATTAAATACTTGGAGCGCGATAAAATCATGAGTTTTCTACACAACGTGGGCACATGTGCTATAGGACTGATGGTAATTTTTCATAATTTTTTGTGATGGAGAAGTATCTGAACACTTCCCTCTA
>NW_021274221.1:0-1157 GCF_002162155.2 Triticum dicoccoides
ACCGTGCACCATACCGTACCAATCCAGAGGAGACGAAGGAGATTATGCGCCAAGTACAAGAGCTTCTCGACAAAGGTTATATACGCGAATCCCTTAGTCCTTGTGCTGTTCCTATTATTCTAGTGCCGAAAAAGGATGGTACATCACGTATGTGTGTTGATTGTAGAGGCATTAATAATATTACTATTCGTTATCGTCATCCTATTCCTAGGCTAGATGATATGCTTGATGAATTGAGTGGCTCTACAATATTCTCCAAAGTTGATTTGCGTAGTGGCTACCATCAAATTCGTATGAAATTGGGAGATGAATGGAAAACAGCATTTAAAACTAAGTTTGGATTATATGAGTGGTTAGTCATGCCTTTTGGGTTAACTAATGCACCTAGTACTTTCATGAGATTAATGAACGAAGTTTTACGTTCTTTCATTGGACGATTTGTGGTAGTTTACTTTGATGACATACTGATTTATAGCAGATCTTTGGAAGAACATTTGGAACATTTACGTGCTGTTTTTATTGCTCTACGTGATGCACGTTTGTTTGGTAACCTTGGGAAGTGCACCTTTTGCACCGACCGAGTATCTTTTCTTGGCTATGTTGTTACTCCACAGGGAATTGAAGTTGACAAAGCCAAGATTGAAGCTATTGAGAGTTGGCCGCAGCCCAAAACGGTCACACAAGTGACGAGTTTTCTTGGCCTCACTGGATTCTATAGGCGTTTTGTGAGAGATTTCAGCACCATTGCTGCACCTCTCAACGAGCTTACAAAGAAGGATGTGCCTTTTGTTTGGGGTACCGCACAGGAAGAAGCCTTCACGGTATTGAAAGATAAGTTAACACATGCTCCTTTACTCCAACTTCCTGATTTTAATAAGACTTTTGAGCTTGAATGTGATGCTAGTGGAATTGGATTAGGAGGTGTGTTATTACAAGATGGCAAACCTGTTGCATACTTTTCTGAAAAATTGAGTGGGCCTAGTCTGAATTATTCTACTTATGATAAAGAATTATATGCTCTTGTTCGGACTTTAGAAACATGGCAACATTATTTATGGCCCAAAGAATTTGTTATACATTCTGATCATGAATCTTTGGAACATATTAAAAGTCAAGCTAAACTGAATCGTAGACATGCTAAATGGGTTGAATTCATT
>NW_021274222.1:0-2093 GCF_002162155.2 Triticum dicoccoides
GTTTTTTCTGAATTCCTAAAGGTGTCCGGCATTGCACTGCGAGACTAATGCTGGAAAAGCACAAATAGTTTAAAAGTGCCAAAAAGCTTGGAAAACCAAGAAACGTCAGTAAAAGCATGACGTCCGAACAAGATCAAGTGTTCGGTGCCAATCCGAAAATTGATCTTTTAAAAAGGAAGTGCTTCTGTCGTGCTTTAACATGATACATCCTATCTCAAGACTTCGAGCGGTTCAGCCTACGGCTTCAACCTCCTATCCCGAGGGCGGAGTACTTCTCATTAGGCCAGTTTAGCAAACTAAACTCTAGCGGTTTTGAGAGAGAAATTAGGCTCTCCGGCTAGTGACCGCACACTCGCGTCGAAAAAAGGAGTGATAAATAATAATAATAAAACTTTACAACGACTAAGAAGAAGAACACTTATTATAAAACGGCTCAAATAAACTTAAGAGCCCCCAAGTGACTTGGATAGAAAAATGATTGCATGTACCGAAGTACTTATATCATATCTATGTTCAACCGAACTTTAAACGCGTCTTAACCAACCGTCGGCTTCTCCCTCTTCGGTCAAGGACCGAAAAGTGTTATGTACTCCATCTGTCAAGAGTATCGACGGTGTTTCCAATAATCAGGCAATCAGGTCATAAGGCTGTAACAGACAATGCGCGCTCAGGGAACTTATGCTATATTACCGCGAAGTGTAAGAAGCATCTTTGAAGAAAATAGTACCCCCACCGATACCTTTCTTCGGTGCTCATTGTTATTATGAGACTTGTGCAATAGATTTTTTGTACACATGAGTTCCGTTGTGTGCCGACCATCATTGAAAACTATAAGAGCGCTAGCTTTCGGCTTCACCCAGTCTGAGGTCCGGCTCGGGCGACCCGATCGTGACAATCGCAGAGGTGCTCCCTTTACTCCCTAGCCGAACAATCGGGAACGTAGGGGTAAACACAGGAGCGAGGCAACCTAGCTTGCAAATCGCTTAAGTCAATATGGTGCATATTGTGGCGTAATACACGAACAAGGAACGAAGCCATACAAGTATAATCATATGCAACAGGGAAAGCTTCATAAAGGAAGCCCCCAAGTAAACGGGGTATTTGAATTTATGCGTCACAAACAAAGTTTGGACACGGAAATTTTTTACAAGCAACTTTTTTCCAAAAAAGTATAATGCTTGGTCGAACCGAACACAAGTTAGAAATTAAAGCTTTGAGCGTGAAAGCGACTTAGCTGGTTAATGTGTTCGGTATTGATGACGCGGTCCGAGCTTGATGCGGGGCAAGGTTCCATCCCCCAAGCTGGTCCCGAGGTGGCGGAGCGGAGGGCTCGACACGCCGAAGTGGTGACATAGCACGGTCGATGCAGACCGACAGAGTGACGCCGAAGTCCCCGGATCATTTTCCTGTGCACAAAAATAGTGCAAATGGGAGATAATAGTAATGATGATAATTAAAAAAATCGTTGCATAATAAATAATTTATGCAAAGTGAGTAATAAAAGAAATATGGCCTGGCGCCGAAGTCAATGTCCATGCAGTGCCGGTCCCCGAGTTTCGAAGGCCCCAGGGCGAATTCAATGAATGGGCCCAACGGCGGCAATGAAGGAATTTTCTAATTTCATATATTGATAGATAAATTCTTGCAAAGCTATAGTAAAGAATGATATTTTTTTCCTGGTGTAACATAGGATGAAGTGTCTTAGTTCAAGTCTAAATCAAATTTCATAGAACTTACATACGTATATTGGAAAAAAGAACTGACACGCTAACTAACCTCCAAGTCTACAATAATCATGAGATCCAATTAACTTATTTGTTCGTTTCCTCTTTCTTCTTTTTATCAGAACCAAGTAAAATATTATTTGGGCAACATGTCTGCAAGAAAAAGAGCAAAGTCAGCTAAACATTGCAGTAAAATTAGTGAAATCCCATGATCTTTAGCTATCGAAATCTAATCTTCAAGGACACCTTGAGTCGAGGGCCAAGTTGGCAAGACTAATGACCAAACTCTACTATTGTAAGAAGAAGAACATAAATTTATCAAAGTGTAAGATTGAGGGCTAAGAGAAATTCGTTAGAGATTTATCTCTG
>NW_021274223.1:0-1467 GCF_002162155.2 Triticum dicoccoides
GGGGAAGGCACCTCCGAGGTGCCTTGGGGAGGATGGACTCCTCCCCCCTCCTTAGCCGCACCCCTTCCTTGGAGGAGGGGGCAAGGCTGCGCCTTCCCCCTCTCCCCTGCCCCTATATATAGTGGAGGGGAGGGAGGGCATCCATACCTGAGCCCTTGGCGCCTCCCTCCCTCCCGTGACACCTCCTCCTCTCCCGTAGGTGCTTGGCGAAGCCCTGCAGGATTGCCACGCTCCTCCATCACCACCACGCCGTTGTGCTGCTGCTGGATGGAGTCTTCCTCAACCTCTCCCTCTCTCCTTGCTGGATCAAGGCGTGGGAGACATCGTCGAGCTGTACGTGTGTTGAACGCGGAGGTGCCGTCCGTTCGGCACTAGGATCATCGATGATCTGAATCACGACGAGTACGACTCCATCAACCCCGTTCACTTGAACGCTTCCGCTTAGCAATCTACAAGGGTATGTAGATGCACTCTCCTTTCTACTCGTTGCTGGTTTCTCCATAGATAGATCTTGGTGACGCGTAGAAAATTTTGAATTTCTGCGACGTTCCCCAACAGTGGCATCATGAGCTAGGTCTATTGCGTAGATTCTTTGCACGAGTAGAACACAAAGTAGTTGTGGGCGTCGATATTGTTCAATATGCTTGCCGTTACTAGTCTTATCTTGATTCGGCGACATCGTGGGATGAAGCGGCCCGGACCAACCTTACACGTACACTTACGTGAGACCGGTTCCACCGACAAACATGCACTAGTTGCATAAGGTGGCTGGCGGGTGTCTGTCTCTCCCACTTTAGTCGGATCGGATTCGATGAAAAGGGTCCTTATGAAGGGTAAATAGCAATTGGCATATCACGTTGTGGTTCATGCGTAGGTAAGAAACGTTCTTGCTAGAAACCCATAGCAGCCACGTAAAACATGCAAACAACAATTAGAGGACATCTAACTTGTTTTTGCAGGGTATGCTATGTGATGTGATATGGCCAAAGGATGTGATGAATGATATATGTGATGTATGAGATTGATCATGTTCTTGTAATAGGAATCACGACTTGCATGTCGATGAGTATGACAACCGGCAGGAGCCATAGGAGTTGTCTTTATTTATTTGTGACCTGCGTGTCAACTTAAACGTCATGTAATTACTTTACTTTATTGCTAACCGTTAGCCATAGTAGTAGAAGTAATAGTTGGCGAGGCAACTTCATGAAGACACGATGATGGAGATCATGATGATGGAGATCATGGTGTCATGCCGGTGACGATGATGATCATGGAGCCCCGAAGATGGAGATCAAAAAGGAGCAAAGTGATGATGGCCATATCATGTCACTATTTGATTGCATGTGATGTTTATCATGTTTATACATCTTATTTGCTTAGAACGACGGTAGTAAATAAGATGATCCCTTACAACAATTTCAAGAAGTGTTCTCCCCTAACTGTGCACCGTTGCGACAGTTCGCT
>NW_021274224.1:0-1538 GCF_002162155.2 Triticum dicoccoides
TCATATTGACTCTTTTGACGGGATTGGGCTGTTTTCAACTTTTCACGAACGATACGAACTTGTTCTTCTGCTTCCTGAATCATGTCCGGGCCAAAGAATTGTCTTTCCCCGGTCTCTGACCAGTTAAGGGGTGTTCGACATCGTCGTCCATAGAGAACTTCAAAAGGGGCTTTACCCAAGCTAGATTGATAGCTGTTGTTGTAAGCGAATTCGGCAAACGGAAGGCACTTCTCCCAGTCCATTCCGAATGAGATAACAGAGGCTCGAAGCATGTCTTCTAGAATTTGGTTGACGCGTTCCACTTGACCACTCGACTGAGGGTGGAAAGCGGTGCTAAAGGAAAGACGGGTTCCCATAGCATTTTGGAAACTTTCCCAAAATCGAGAGGTGAAAAGACTTCCTCGATCCGAGTTAATTTCCAAAGGAACACCATGGAGAGACACTATTCGGGAGATGTATAAGTCTGCCAGCTGACTAGCGGTTATACTCTCTCGAACAGGTAGGAAATGGGCTACTTTGGAAAGACGATCGACCACGACGAAAATAGCATTATTCCCTCTCTTGGTCCTGGGAAAACCGGTAATGAAATCCATACCAATTTTATCCCATTTCCATTCAGGAATAGCTAAGGGTTGAAGGGTGCCAGCAGGCCGTTGGTGCTCTGCTTTTACACGACGACAGACGTCGCAGTTAGCAATATACTGAGCAATTTCTCTCTTCATCCTAGTCCACCAGAACCTCTGGCGTAGATCCTGATACATCTTAGTACTACCGGGATGAATAGTGAGAGGAGATTCATGAGCTTCCTTAAGGATTAATCGCCTTAGGTTGCGCACTTTGGGAACTACTAATCGATTCCCGAAGTATACGACTCCTTGATCATTAATGGAGAAACAATTCGCAATTCCTTTCTGAATGTTCCTCTTGATGCGGGAGATTCCCGGATCTACCTTCTGTGCTTTGATAATTTGATCCGTAAGGGTAGGTTTTGCCACCATGGTGGAGAGAAAACCTTGAGGAACAATATGAAGGTTAAGCTTCCGAAATTCCTCGTGGAGAAGCGGTTGACTTTGTTGTAACATCAGGTTGTTACAATAAGATTTACGACTTAGCGCATCAGCCATGACGTTGGCTTTCCCTGGGGTGTAGGTTATTCCTAAGTCGAAGTCGGTGATCAATTCAACCCAACGTCTCTGCCTGAGATTCAAATCCGGTTGGGTGAAAATATACTTCAGACTTTGGTGATCAGTGAATATTTCGCAACGATTACCGAGGAGGTAATGTCGCCAGGTCTTAAGTGCATAGACTACGGCTGCAAGCTCTAGATCATGAGTAGGATAATTCTCCTCATGTGGGTGCAATTGCCGTGAAGCGTAGGCAATTACGTGTCGATCTTGCATGAGAATGCAACCTAGTCCTTGTCGCGAAGCGTCGCAGTAGATAACAAAGTCCTTGGAGAAGTCTGGCGGTACCAGTACGGGAGCAGAAGTCAGGCGTCTTTTCAGTTCCTGAAAGCTGTGCTCACATTGTGGAGTCCA
>NW_021274225.1:0-1519 GCF_002162155.2 Triticum dicoccoides
TGACCAGGTACTACAAAACCATCTGGCTGATCCATGCAAATGTCTTCCTTCAACTCTCCGTTGAGGAAAGTTGTCTTAATGTCCATTTGATGAACGAGAAGACCGTGTGAGTAAGCCAGTGATAGTAGCACCCGATTGTGGTCAGTCTAGCCACGGGTGAGTAAGTATCAAAGAAGTCTTCACCTTCTTTCTGGGTATAACCCTTGGCCACAAGCCGTGCCTTGTACTTTTCAATCATACCATCAGGTCTAAGCTTCTTCTTGAACACCCACTTACATCCTACAGGTTTGCACCCATAAGGACGGTCAGTGAACTCCCAAGTACCGTTAGCTAAGATGGAATCCATCTCGTTACGAACAGCTTCCTTCCAGTAGTTAGCATCAGGAGATACATAGGCTTCTAAAATAGTCCTGGGTGTGTCATCCACAAGGTACACAATGAAATCATCACCAAAAGACTTTGCATTCCTCTGTCTCTTTCTCCTCACAGGAGTTCCATTGTCACCCTCGACAGGATTCTCAACATGTTCCATCGCAATAGTGGGTTTAGGAATTACAGCGAATTCTTCACTAGATGGAGTAGGTATCTCCTGATTTGATGAACTCAACATATCCTTCATAGGAAATATGTCCTCAAAGAAAGTTGCATCATTCGACTCCATAATCGTAACAACATGCATGTCGGATACCTCTGATTTTATTATCAAACATCTATAGCCAATGCTATGAAAAGCATAGCCCAGAAGAACAAAATCCACGGTTTTTCGATCTTTTCCTTTCCCATTCCTCAAACGGAGTCATGGTCTTACGCTTTGTGGGAACTCGGTTTAGGACATGACACGCAGTCATTAGCGCCTCCCCCACCATTCCTTGGAAAGACCCGATGTGTCTAACATGGTGTTAACCATATCAGTTATGTTCTTTCCTTCGGCTACCCCATTTGACTGAGGTGAGTAGGGAGGCGTCCTCTCATGGATTATACCATGTTCCGCACAAAACAGATCAAATTCATTGGAAAAATACTCTCCACCACGATCGGACCTAAGCCGTTTAATTTTTCGATCAAGTTGGTTCTCTGCCTCAGCTTTATAGTTTTCGAAGAAAGTTAAAGCCTCATCTTTTGATTTCAGAAGATACACATAACAATATCTAGTGGAGTCATCAATCAACGTCATGAAGTATCTCTTTCCACCTTTTGTCAACACGCCATTCATCTCACAGAGATCAGAATGTACTATATCAATGATGGCGCGCGTTGCCGCGCCCGTCTATTTTTGCTCTTAGTTGTTAGTGATTGATGTGTGTGCAACTTTAAAAGCATCATGCTTTCTCATAGCTTATGCTTGAATCCATTTTTTGGAATTAGTGGTATGCAATTGAAGAGAGGAATTCGGTTAATCTACAATAGTGGCATGCAACCGAAGAGAGAAATTTGGTTGACCTGCAAGAAAATGACATGTTGAGCCTTTTTTTACTCCTAATAGACTTGTTGGTTCAGGTTGTGAAATCAAAGAAATGGG
>NW_021274226.1:0-1440 GCF_002162155.2 Triticum dicoccoides
CGACAGGAAAAATATTCCACGCCAAGCCGGTCACCGCTTCACGTGGCCATGTCAACTGTATCTCTGCCGAAGAAGCTCAAGAGGATCCCAACGTCGTTCTCGGTACGCTTCTTGTTAATTGCCACCCGGCATCTGTTCTTTTCGATACAGGAGCCTCTCATTCTTTTATATCTGAAAATTATGCTCGTTTGCATAACGTCGCATTCGGTGATATGCCAACCTCTATGGTAATTCAAACTCCGGGATCCAAATGGCAAACTTCTCGAGTAAGCCATGGAAATGAAATCCAAGTCGACAGACTTGTTTTCCTCGCGTCTTTGATAGCCCTTAAATCTTCAGATATTAATATCATTTTGGGTATGGACTGGATGTCAGCTCATCAAGCCAAAATTGATTGCTTCTCTAGGACTGTTCAACTCACTCATCCTTCGGGAAAGATAGTAAATGTCCTAACCCGAATAGCCAAGCGACAATTATATTCTCTTAACGCCAGCCCTCTGCCAGACCTTGAGGACGTTCCGATAGTCCGTGACTTCCCGGATATCTTTCCAGAGGAATTGCCAGGTGTTCCACCTGACAGGGATGTTGAGTTTGTAATAGACCTCATTCCAGGAACCGTTCCGATTGCTAGAAGACCTTATAAGATGGCACCCTTAGAACTAGCCGAGCTTAAGAAACAACTCGATGAGTCCTTGAAAAAGGGTTTCATCCGACCTAGCTCATCTCCGTGGGCTTGCCCCGTCCTATTCGTCAAGAAGAAGGATGGTACGGACCGGATGGTTGTAGATTACCGACCTGTCAATTTGGTTACAATCAAGAACAAATATCCACTTCCCAGGATCAACGACCTGTACGATCAGCTCGCTGGATCCTCAGTCTTCTCCAAGATGGATTTGAGGTTGGGCTACCATCAAATCAAAATCAGAAACGGAGACATCCCTAAAACGGCCTTTGTTACTCGTTACGGCCAATACGAGTATACCGTCATGTCCTTCGGTTTAACCAACGCTCCAGCCACCTTTTCTCGGTTAATGAACTCAATCTTCATGGAGTATTTGGATAAATTCGTCGTGGTTTACCTCGATGATATACTCATCTACTCCAAGAACGAGGAAGAACATGCCGAACATCTAAGGCTAGTGTTGCAGAAACTTCGAGAGCATCGCCTTTATGCCAAATTTTCTAAATGTGAATTCTGGTTGTCAGAAGTGACCTATCTGGGTCATGTAATATCTGGTAAAGGTATTGCTGTTAACCCTGAGCGAGTTCAAGCCGTCCTTAACTGGACTCCACCTGAATCGGTCAAGCAAGTTCGGAGTTTTCTAGGCTTAGCGAGCTATTGCCGTCGCTTTGTCGAGAACTTCTCCAAAGTTGCCAAACCTCTAACCGAACTCCTCAAGAAAGATAAGAAGTTCGAGTGGACTCCACAATGTGAGCACA
>NW_021274227.1:0-688 GCF_002162155.2 Triticum dicoccoides
ACTTAGGCGAGCACGAGGCTGCAGCTAAGCCTCCGAGTGAGAGGATTGCTCTTCACTCGGTAGGATTTTTATAACTTAGGCGAGCACGAGGCTGCAGCTAAGCCTCCGAGTGGAAGGCTGGCTTACCACTCGGTAGGATTTTGATAACTTAGGCGAGCACGAGGCTGCAGCTAAGCCTCCGAGTGAGAGGACTGCTCTTCACTTGGTAGGATTTTGATAACTTAGGCGAAACGGATTCGCAGCTAAGCCTCCGAGTGGGAGTCTGGCTCACCACTCGGTAGGATTTTGATAACTTAGGCGAAACGGATTCGCGGCTAAGCCTCCGAGTGGGAGTCTGGCTCACCACTCGGTAGGATTTTTACAAACTTAGGCGAAACGGATTCGCAGCTAAGTCACCCACTGAGGGGAATTTCATTGGACAAAAAATAAAAAGTGACAGATATTATGGAGGAACTATGACACTTATTATTTTGAGGTCCATGAACTACAGAAGTACTTTATTGCAACTCATCCGAGTGATAAAGCTTAAGTGTAAAACGGGCGGAGTAGCTCCGCGTTCCAAGCTCGGGGTTCGTCGATATTATGCTCGACGTTGTAAAGACGGTACGCCCCGTTGTGGAGAACCTTGGTGACGATGAAGGGGCCTTCCCAAGAAGGAGCAAGCTTGTGTGGTTTGTGCTGATCCACT
>NW_021274228.1:0-1137 GCF_002162155.2 Triticum dicoccoides
TCGCACGTTCGTAGTCGGATCGTCAAAGTCGACTTCCACCAAAGCGATATCCATCATCTCATCGAAAGACGGGACACCTTTGCCTCTATCAAGTGGTATCAGATTTCCAGGTTGCTCGGTGAGATTTTACAGTTTTTCGTAGTTTAGATCGAGTCTGTTCTTCATACCTACAGTCCACGAAAAAGCCACACACAAAAAAAATTAGGGTTAGTTCATCATATCCGAACCAATCTGAGCCTTTGCATAATCTTTTTAGGGTTTTGCTTTGTTGAATTTGCGGTTGCATCGTCGGTCTAGTTGCTGGTCTTAGAGTCTAGTCTTTTAGAGTTTCGAGTTCTGGTCATAAGTTGTCACGCCGCCGCCGCACCATCATCATCGCCCCTGCCATCTTCCACCACCGCTCCGAATTCGTATCCATATACCACCACCAATCCGTGTCCATATACCACCACCGATCCATATCCATATACTACCACCGCTACCACCACCGCTGCCATATACCACCACCATATATCCACCACCAATCCGAGTTCCTTGCTTATTAGGGTTGTTTTCGAGATCCATCTAGATTCCGATTCGTGTTTCCTTGCCGGAGTAGGTTTCGGAAAAAAAAAACGGGTAGCCACGCTCCGTTTAGGCCCAAAATTTTTCAAAAACGCATTTTTCGAAAAAATTTCTGGCTATCCTATTTTTAGGTGTTTCTGAGTGTTTTGAGACAGGTGCCATTATAGGAAGTTTTTTTTGACCCGTTTCCAGTTTTTGGGTCCGGGCAGTCGAAAAAAAAAATTCAAACAAAAAAATTTCGTGCCCATCCTATCAGTTTGACCTAGGAAGAGTTTTGAGACACTCGCCATTATAGTGCTTTTTCGCAAAAAAAAAAAGCAGCGCAAAAAAAAAGAGCGCAAAAAAAAAAGAGAGCGAAAAGAAAAATTTCAGAGTGTGCTTTTCCCTTGTTTACGTGCCGCGCCGTGATTTTGTTGGTGTTCTAGGCTCGCGTCTCTAGCACAGTCTAGCCTAGGACCAGCACAGTACCGTCGTTGAGCGTTTATTCAACTTTGCATCTCTGAATTGATTATTGCTGACCCTTTTTGCTACCATACTATAAGCCTTCCCAGCTCCACATACATCTACGTCGTG
>NW_021274229.1:0-1021 GCF_002162155.2 Triticum dicoccoides
ATCTACAAGACATATTGTAAAAATTTAGACTAAGTTCATGATAATTAAGTTCATCTAATCAAATTATAATGAACTCCCACTCAGATTTGACATCCCTTTGGTCATCTAAGTGTTACACGATCCGAGTCGACTAGGCCGTGTCCGATCATCACGTGAGACGGACTAGTCATCGTCGGTGAACATTCTCATGTAGATCGTATCTTCCATACGACTCGTGTTCGACCTTTCGGTCTCCGTGTTCCGAGGCCATGTCTGTACATGCTAGGCTCGTCAAGTTAACCCTAAGTGTTTTCGCTGTGTAAAACTGTCTTACACCCGTTGTATGTGAACGTAAGAATCTATCACACCCGATCATCACGTGGTGCTTCGAAACGACGAACTGTAGCAATGGTGCACAGTTAGGGGAGAACACTTCTTGAAATTTTGTAAGGGATCATCTTATTTACTACCGTCGTTCTAAGTAAACAAGATGCATAAAACATAATAAACATCACATGCAATTATATAAGTAGTGACATGATATGGCCAATATCATATAGCTCCTTTGATCTTCATCTTCAGGGCTCCATGATCATCTTGTCACCGGCATGACACCATGATCTCCATCATCATGATCTCCATCATCGTGTCTTCATGAAGTTGTCACGCCAACGACTACTTCTACTTCTATGACTAACGCGTTTAGTAATAAAGTAAAGTAGTTTACATGGCGTTCTTTAATGACACGCAGGTCATACAAAAAAATAAAGACAACTCCTATGGCTCCTGCCGGTTGTCATACTCATCGACATGCAAGTCGTGATTCCTATTACAATAGCATGAACATCTCATACATGACATATAGATCATTCATCATTCATCACAACTTTGGCCATATCATATCACAAAGCACTTGCTGCAAAAACAAGTTAGACGTCCTCTAATTGTTGTTTGCAAGTTTTACGTGGCTGAAGTAGGGTTCTAGCAAGAACGTTTTCTTACCTACGTGAAACCACAACGTGATTTGTCAACTTCTATTTAC
>NW_021274230.1:0-953 GCF_002162155.2 Triticum dicoccoides
TATTTCAACTTGATTTCTGAATATTCCAAACCACACGCGAAGTCCTTTCTTACAAGAAGAAGTTTCTCTTCATAACAGTGAACAAAACTACTGTCAATCAGCTCAGTTCTAGTGCTGTTGGATTTTTTTTAATTGGCTTCTTGCAGTTTTGAAAATTCAGTTTATTCGGTTACTGAAAATTCAGTTAATTCAGTTAGGCACACAAATTTCAGAACTTTTGTGTGCCCTAGTACTTGGTGTTTGTAGAAAACCAGGAGTGTCAATGGGACTAGAATTCACTTGTTCTTATATGGGTTTGTAAAACTTGTTCATGTACTGAACTACTAATGCCTTGTGATGCTCTGAATTACTTGTGATGCCTCTGAATTACTTGTGATCACATTGAGAAAGACTTGTAAAGATGATGATCATCTTTAATAGAAAACAATTTGTGATGATTTTGCTAGTTTGCTGGGTTTTGTCTCCGACCATCGTATCGTGATGATTTTGCAGGTACCCCGAGAGGCCCTTGAGTTTGCCGGAATGTCGATTAACTTCCGTTCCGGCAAATTCGGGTACTCCATATGTCCTATTTTCAGCAAAGGTCATGCTGAAATTTTCCGTGAATTTTAGCATGACTTTGCTAAAAATAGGACATATGGGGTACTTGTGACTAATGCATAGGCCGGGGTATCTTAGTAGTTAATTAAGTAGGATCAAGTGCCCCGGCGTACTTGTGACTAATGCATGGCTTTTAGGGTGCCTCGGTGTCGATAAAAACCGAAATGATGAAAAGTTAGGCTTTTAGGGTGCCTTGGCGTCGAAAAACCCTCAATGATAAAAGCTTAGATTTTAGGATGCCTCGGTGTCGACAAACCCTAAATGATGAGACCATGATCTTGTTCCTTGACAATAACCAACTTTTTGACCAAACTTTGTTTCTATTTAGAGAGAAACATGGCCCACAACGATGA
>NW_021274231.1:0-2144 GCF_002162155.2 Triticum dicoccoides
TTGGAAGAGATGTGCATGATGAGTTTGAAAATATTCCCATTTGCTCCCTAATTAATATCAGTGAACACCGCAAACAGTATAGAGACAACTGTAATCTAATTTATTGCCTGCGGGCGTCATATACTGACGTGCCCAAGTTATGGGAATGATATGATGGGGTAGTTCAGCTTATAAGATAAATATCAGCTAGATTACTATATATGGTGGGTAGTTCATCGAACTCCTAGCTGAAGATGAGGAATTAGTAGATTAGAAAAATATTCATGTAATTAAAGAAGTGGTTGACACATTTATACAAAGAAATTCATGTAATTCAAGAAGTGTTCGGTGTATTTTTTATAAATTTTTCTGTCATTCAAAAACATTTCTTTATTAAAAATCCATGTAATAAAAAATGTACAACACATTTATATAAATGTTTAAGCGATTAAAAAAGTGTTGAATACATTTTATTTTTTTCATCTTATTGAAAATGTGTTTATGTAATAATGTTGTTAATACATTTTAGTAAGATTGTCATGAAATTAATAAATGTTGAATGCCTTTTTAGTTCTTCTTGTAATTATAAATGTTTGTGCATTACAAAATCATATAATTAAAAGAAGTTTTTGACACATTCTTAGAAAAATCATGCAATCTCAGATTTACTTGTTATGAATAAAAAATCAAAAGTTGAAGGAACACTAGAAATGCTAGAAAAATAATATGTCGTGTGTCATGCATTATAATATTTATTACTCCCTCGTGTAAAGAAATATAAGACAGTTTAGATCACTATGTTAGTGATCTAAACGCTCTTATATTTCTTTACGGAGGAAGTACAGTAATGATCTAAACGTTCTTATATTTCTTTACAGAGGGAATACGTCAATATATCTTCCTTATAGGCTACGGAAGGAAGGAGATGTATGCCTGGAGAAGAGATGTATTACCTCAATATTTATTACCTCAATATATGTATCCTTGGCTCATGGGTAAAGAGATGTATGCCTGGAGACGGCAAGATTTGAAACACTAGAAGTGATGCAAAATATCGTGCTTCATCTCCAAACATTTTCGGTAGTAACATATAGGCACAGAAACCTTCTCACTGGGGTACTGTGAGGGCAAAAGCTGCGAAGTTTGTCTCATTGTCACCATGATCCAAGTATAGCATACATATGGAGCACACCACGCTCGTCGTCAAAAGAGCTCCGGGGGCGGCAGCCTCTTTGCAGCCGCGAATTAGGGCAAGTGGCTCGTAGTAGACCAAACATTCCCGGAGTGACGACAGGAGGATGTTAATGTCGAGGCACTAGATGACGCCCCGATGGTTGTCGATCTGGAGGCCGATCACGATGGTCAAGTCCATTGGCGGGTGAGCTATAGGCCCCCTAGTTGGCTAGTTGCTGGGGCGAGGTCGTACTCGGTGCTCACCGGCCCGTCGGCGAATATCCCATGGATGAACTCACGGCAATCCTCGTAGTGTCGGAAGACCGCAGTGTCCACGACCATGAAACTATGCTCGAAGGGCACCTGGTCATCATCGAACGAGGCGTGGATGATCCACAATGCTCATGAGTGGGCGTCTCTATGACCTCCACCACGGCCACGGTAGCAACACCATGGTCCTGGCGCGTGCTCTCTCTCTCTCTCTCTCCAACGAAATTAAATGAGCTATGCAGCTAAGGAAGGCACGCACGACGGCCGTACAATGAAGGGATGTTGTTGAGGGCCTCCTTCTAGAAACGGGAAGTGGGCCAACTGCCTCTCACCACCGAAAGAGTTGGGCATGATGAGTTTGAATACTTTTATATTTGCTCCCTAATTAATTAACGTCGGTAAAGACCGCAAACAGATCAAAGAGAACTGTACTTTGATTTGTTTTACTGCATGAGGGCTTCTTGTACTGACATGCCCATGTTATCATTGTGAGATGAGGAGGTACTTCAGCTTATAAGATCAGAGCAAGATTTAGTAAGATGAATATTAGCTAAATTACTAAGATGATAAGTTCATAGACCTCATTGCTGAAGAGGAGCAATTCATAGATTATAAAATATTCATGTAATTAAATAGGTGTTTCTCACATTTTCACAAAGAAATTCATGTAATTTAAAAAGTGTTCGGTCAATTTTCCTAATGTTTTTGTCATTAGAAAAAAA
>NW_021274232.1:0-1339 GCF_002162155.2 Triticum dicoccoides
TCAGGGTGCCAGCGATAACCCAGATAGGTCATCATATCAGCTAGCACAGCAGGTGATCCTGAGGCACCAATGGCCGCAGTGTGGCGCACGACCTGCCTCGCGGGTTCCATCTGAAAACAAAGATGTTTCAATGGAGTCAAATGACAACACGGGCACTATTCAAAATGCTATCCTGCAAAATAACTATGGCTTATCCAACTTTGGGGTGAACGTGGTAACGGGATCCTAAAGTCAGAGTTAGTAATTTCGTTTAACCCGAGTAGAAAAGAGTTCAGAGTCCCAGAGTAAAGGTTGAGGAGTAAAAGATCCTAGTACCACCCAATGGCGACGTGGGCCCGTAAGGCTCACAGCCATGTTAGTAAAAGTTTTGTAGTGACTAGACTCGACTTCGGCCAAGGAGTGTGGAAGGGGGATTCCTACAGGCAGTCGGCTCTGATACCAACTTGTGACGCCCCCGATTCAATCGTATACTAATCATGCACGCAAATGTGTACGATCAAGATCAGGGACTCACGGGAAGATATCACAACACAACTCTACAAATAAAATAAGTCATACAAGCATTATAATACAAGCCAGGGGCCTCGAGGGCTCGAATACAAGTGCTCGATCATAGACGAGTCAGCGGAAGCAACAATATCTGAGTACAGACATAAGTTAAACAAGTTGCCTTAAGAAGGCTAGCACAAACTGGGATACAGATCGAAAAAGGCGCAGGCCTCCTGCCTGGGATCCTCCTAAACTACTCCAGGTCGTCGTCAGCGGGCAACACGTAGTAGTAGGCACCTCCGGTGTAGTAGGGGTCGTCATCGACGGTGGCGTCTGGCTCCTGGACTCCAGCACCTGGTTGCGACAACCAGAAAGAAAGGAAAAGGGGAGAAAAGGGGGAGAAAGCAACCGTGAGTACTCATCCAAAGTACTCGCAAGCAAGGAACTACACTACATATGCATGGGTATATGTGTAAGGAGGCCATATCAGTGGGCTGAACTGCAGAATGCCAGAATAAGAGGGGGATAGCTAATCCTGTCGAAGACTACGCTTCTGGTCACCTTCGTCTTGCAACAGGCAGAAGAGGGTAGGTCAAAGTCCTCCAAGTAGCATCTCCAAGTAACATCTCATAGCATAATCCTACCCGGCGATCCCCTCCTCATATCCCTGAGGTAGAGCGACCACCGGTTGTATCTGGCACTTGGAAGGGTGTGTTTTATTAAGTATCCGGTTCTAGTTGTCATAAGGTCAAGGTACAACTCCAAGTCGTCCTGTTACCGAAGATCACGGCTATTCGAATAGATTAACTTCCCTGCAGGGGTGCACCACATAACCCAACACGCTCGATCC
>NW_021274233.1:0-1084 GCF_002162155.2 Triticum dicoccoides
CAATTCCACTAGCATCACATTCAAGCTCAAAAGTCTTATTAAAATCAGGAAGTTGGAGTAAAGGAGCATGTGTCAACTTATCTTTCAATACCGTGAAGGCTTCTTCCTGTGCGGTACCCCAAACAAAAGGCACATCCTTCTTTGTAAGCTCGTTGAGAGGTGCAGCAATGGTGCTGAAATCTCTCACAAAACGCCTATAGAATCCAGCGAGGCCAAGAAAACTCCTCACTTGTGTGACCGTTTTGGGCTGCGGCCAACTCTCAATAGCTTCAATCTTGGCTTTGTCAACTTCAATTCCCTGTGGAGTAACAACATAGCCAAGAAAAGATACTCGGTCGGTGCAAAAGGTGCACTTCCCAAGGTTACCAAACAAACGTGCATCACGTAGAGCAATAAAAACAGCACGTAAATGTTCCAAATGTTCTTCCAAAGATCTGCTATAAATCAATATGTCATCAAAATAGACTACCACAAATCGTCCAATGAAAGCACGTAAAACTTCGTTCATTAGTCTCATGAAAGTACTAGGTGCATTAGTTAACCCAAAAGGCATGACTAACCACTCATATAATCCAAACTTAGTTTTAAATGCTGTTTTCCATTCATCTCCCAATTTCATACGAAGTTGATGGTATCCACTACGCAAATCAACTTTGGAGAATATTGTAGAGCCACTCAATTCATCAAGCATATCATCTAGCCTAGGAATAGGATGACGATAACGAATAGTAATATTATTAATGCCTCTACAATCAACACACATACGTGATGTACCATCCTTTTTCGGCACTAGAATAATAGGAACAGCACAAGGACTAAGGGATTCACGTATATAACCTTTGTCGAGAAGCTCTTGTACTTGACGCATAATCTCCTTCGTCTCCTCTGGATTGGTACGGTATGGTGCACGGTTTGGCAGTGAAGCACCGGGAATTAAGTCAATTTGATGCTCAATCCCTCGAATAGGCGGTAATCCCGGTGGCACGTCTTGTGGAAAGACGTCAGCGAACTCCTGCAAAATGTTAGTGACAGCAGGAGGCAAAGAGGAAGGCACGTCCTCGAATGAAAATAATGCCTCTTTGCA
>NW_021274234.1:0-2133 GCF_002162155.2 Triticum dicoccoides
TTCCTCAAGGATTTCTTTCCACCTTGGTGGCGAAACCTACTCTTACGGATCAAATCATTGCTGCCCAGAAGCGAGATAAGGGAATAGCTAAGATCAAGGAGAACATTGCTAGCGGAGGTGCTAGTTGTTTCTCCACAAATGATCATGGTGTTGTGTACTTTGAGAACCGTCTAGTGGTTCCCAAGAACCAGCATCTACGGCAGTTGATCCTTAAGGAGGCTCATGAATCTTCTCTCACTATTCATCCCGGTAGTACTAAGATGTATCAGGACCTACGCCAGAGGTTCTGGTGGACTAGGATGAAGAGAGAAATTGCTCAGTATATTGCTAATTGCGACGTTTGTCGTCGTGTAAAAGCAGAGCACCAACGGCCTGCTGGCACCCTTCAACCCTTAGCTATTCCTGAATGGAAATGGGATAAAATTGGTATGGATTTCATTACCGGTTTTCCCAGGACCAAGAGAGGGAATAATGCTATCTTTGTCATTGTCGATCGTCTTTCCAAAGTAGCCCATTTCTTACCCGTTCGTGAGAGTATAACCGCTAGTCAGCTGGCAGACTTATACATCTCCCGAATAGTGTCTCTCCATGGTGTTCCTTTGGAAATTAACTCGGATCGAGGAAGTCTCTTCACCTCTCGATTTTGGGAAAGTTTCCAAAATGCTATGGGAACCCGTCTCTCCTTCAGCACTGCCTTCCACCCTCAGTCTAGTGGTCAAGTGGAACGCGTCAACCAGATTCTAGAGGACATGCTTCGAGCCTCTGTTATCTCATTCGGGATGGACTGGGAGAAGTGCCTTCCATTTGCCGAATTCGCTTATAACAACAGCTATCAGTCTAGCTTGGGTAAAGCCCCTTTTGAAGTTCTCTATGGACGACGGTGTCGAACACCCCTTAACTGGTCAGAGACCGGGGAAAGACAATTCTTTGGCCCGGATATGATTCAGGAAGCAGAAGAACAAGTTCGTATCGTTCGCGAAAAATTGAAAACAGCTCAATCTCGTCAAAAGAGTCAATATGACCGAAAACATAAGGCTATGACTTTCGAGGTTGACGAGAAGGCTTATCTTCGGGTCACCCCTCTGAAGGGAACCCATCGTTTCGGTATCAAAGGCAAATTGGCTCCTCGTTACATTGGACCTTTTCGCATTCTCTCCAAACGAGGGGAAGTTGCCTACCAGTTGGAACTACCTCCGCACCTCTCCAGGGTCCACGATGTCTTCCACGTTTCTTCAACTCAGGCGTTGCTTCTCGGATCCTATCCGTGAAGTGGACCACGAAACGCTTGATCTCCAGGATAATCTTACATATCGAGAGTACCCCATTCGTATCCTCGATCAGGCCGAGCGTACCACTCGACGCCAGAACATCAAGTTCCTCAAAGTACAATGGTCGCACCATTCTGAGGATGAAGCAACTTGGGAAAGGGAGGATCGTCTTCGACTCGAGTACCCCGCTTTCTTTCCGGAGGAACCCAAATCTCGGGACGAGATTCTTTTGAGTGGGGGTGAGTTGTCACACCCTAGCTAGTCATGCATTAGAGTGTGTGCATCATGTTTAAAATTCCATTTAACTTGAAATGGGGATCTGTGAAACCCTCAGAATCATTTCTGAAAATGACCCAAATAAAAATTTCTCCAAAAGGGTCCAAGAAAATGCTCATGTTGATCTCTGAAAATATTGGACACAGATAAAAATCAAACCAATATTTTTAGTGGCTCATGGACATTTATTTTGGGCATTTGGAATTAATGCATAAATATTTGCTTTGGAAATATATTTCTATATATATTAATATATGTCCAAATATTATGCCAATTATAAAGGAGCTTTGGAATAATATATCTAGCCCCTGAAAAATTTGGCATAAGTTAAATAAATGATTTAATATATTATTTAAATCAAAACAAATGTCAGAAATTAGAAAACAGAAAAAAATAAAAGGGAGAAGCTTACCTGGGCTCCTCCACTGTGCAGCCCATCCAGCTGGCCGGCCCAGCCAGCAGGCGGCCCAGCCCGCCTCCCTCCTCTGTCGTCTTCGTCCCGACAGAGGGAGGGGAGTGTGGCCGGCGCGCGCGCGCGCCACCGCGCCACGCCACCTCTCTCCCTGCTTGCCTGCCCTCCCCTCCTCGC
>NW_021274235.1:0-1139 GCF_002162155.2 Triticum dicoccoides
GTACTCTAATTGTGATTTTTTTTATCCAATAAACATCTGCCATAAGTAGTTCATGGTATTTGGAAGAAGAAGATACCACGGACTTCAAGGACTATCGCAAAGGTTACTAATATCCTAAAGGCACTAGCAATTACTATCCACATGAAGTAGGTAGAGTGAATCTCGGGTTCAGAACCCAGGAGTAGAATACCTACTACTAAGTAGCATCACGGGATGCTTCCGAGAATAAAGGCCAGAATCTTCACACTAGGACACAAATCATGGCTAGACCACTAGATGATCCCCTAAGCACTTAGGGTCATAATAATAATTCCAACATATATGTCGAGGCAATAATTACCTCAACACACCGATTAGTGTGGTTAATCTGGCCCATGGGAACATCGGAAATAGAAGGAAGGGATTTGCAAATGCATCGGACTATTTAGAAACCTAGGATGACTCGGACAGCATAACCGCTATAATTGCTCAAAAAGATTTGAGACAATCACAAAAATGGTGGCATAACCACTCAGAAGCACAATATCAAGGTTCCGAGATCAACAATTAACATACGGAAATAGTAGGAACTGAACTGAGACTTAAATCCAACAATCTTATAAGTCTACTGATTAGTAACACGTGATCCTAATAGAAAGAAGAGATAGCCTAGTTCTTAATCCCCGCAGGAAAGATAAGATAACTCAGATCAGAAGGGCATGAGGTATAAGGAGTAAAAATAGCCTTACGTTCCATCCCACAATCAATTCCCTTATATAACTAAAGAATTTTCTAGACTCAACTTCGACCAGTTTGGCTTGGTAATCCTACAGGCAGTCAAGCTCTGATACCAACGCTGTCAGGACCCCGACTCAATGCCACATCGATCTAGCATGTAACACCTCATATCACTTTGCGGCCTCACGCACGGTATCCCCACGGGTGTCGCATTACCTTTGCCCGGGACCGTTTGCGCCTTTTGGCACACGTATATGACAGTGTCGCTAGCATCCATATGATAAGGAGCCCGGGCTGACATGGCTAGTCGTAAACCCAAAGTGGCACAGACTTACAGGGACAGGCATCCATGACCCAGCATCGAACGTGTCGGTCATCAGCGAGTGAATCCAGGCTGTAGCACTGGGCTAGCAGGACTCCGG
>NW_021274236.1:0-1878 GCF_002162155.2 Triticum dicoccoides
AAGGCGTTACCTCTTTATCGCCTTCTTTGACGCACCGAACACTTGGAGTGGACGGATGCGGCTACGGCGGGGCTGGAGGAAATAAAAGCCCTCTTGGCCACCAATCCAATTCTGGCAGCGCGAAATGTCGGCGAACCCATGTTGTTATACATAGCTGCAACACACCAGGTTGTAAGCGCAGTGCTCGTCGTCGAACGAGAGACAGATGGACATAAATTCCCATTACAAAAGCCGCTATACTACGTATCCACTGTCCTCACTCCATGCAAGTCACGGTATGCACATTATCAAAATATAGCATACGCGGTCTTCATGGCATCCCAAAAACTATGACACTACTTTCAAGAGTGTCCAATCACGATGGCCTCCGAAGTACCACTCAATGACATAATAAATAACTGTGATACCACGGGCCGGATTGCAAAATGGGCTATCGAGCTCCTCCCGTTCGACATAGAAGCCTCGGCGGGCCATTAAGTTGCAAGTACTGTCTAACTTCGTCGCTGAATGGACAGAAGCCGAACTCCCTAAAGAGTACAACGCGTACTCCAATTGGATCGTGCACTTTGACGGCTCTAAGATGCTAGCTGGTCTAGGGGCTAGCGTCGTCCTGACGCCCCCACCGGAGATACAGTCCAATACGTACTCCAAATACTTTACACGGACTCCAACAATGTAGCAGAGTATGAGGCTCTGTTGCACGGTCTTCGGATGGCAGTCTCCATGGGCATTCAACGTCTTGAAGTACACGGGGATTCAAATCTCGCAATATCTCAAATAAATGGAGACTTTGAAGCCAAAGACCCGAAAATGGCGGCTTACCGTAATGCCGTTCTCAAAATGTCAGCTCGATTCAAGGGGCTCGAATTCCACCATGTGGTTCGAGAAAACTATCAAGCGGTGGATATCCTTGCCCGCATCGGCGCTAAACATGACCCCGTCCCACCAAATATTTTTTTGGAAAGGGTGTTCAAGCCATCCATGGTATGGGAAGGGGAGTCCGGCAATACTAATCCGGATCCACATACAACCCCAGATCCTGAACAGTTCGACGTAATTGGCGGCTCCGCCACCAAAATCACACCTTCGGCCCACGTGATCATGGCGGTCATCGCCCCGTGGACGGAACCCTTCCTAGCTTACTTAAATAGGCAGGAACTCCCGGAGGACCAAAATGAGGCACGCTGCATTGTGCAGCACTCTAAAGCCTACAAAATCCACGAGGGAGAGCTTTATAAGAAAAGCGCAACCTGAGTGCTCCAGAGATGCATCTCCGAAGAGGAAGGGCAGCAGCTCTTGGCTGAAATTCATGCCGGACTCGGCGGCCACCATGCCGCAGCTCGGGCGCTCATAAGCAAGGCCTTCTGTATAGGTTTCTACTGGCCGATAGCCCGGGAAGACGCACAAGACCTTGTCCAACATTGCGTCGGTTGCCAGCTTTTTGCAAATCAAAGCCATATGCCGCCCACCACCCTCCAAACAATCTCCATAACTGGCCCTTTGCGGTCTGGGGGCTCGATATGGTTGGACCCCTTAAAGGAGGAAGCCATAAGAAGAAATACTTGTTGGTCATGGTCGATAAATTCACTAAATGGATAGAAGCCAAACCAGTTAAAACGACCGAATCTGGACCAATGATAGACTTTATATCCGGGGTCGTACACCGCTATGGTGTCCCCCACAACATCATCACCGATAACGGCTCAAACTTCACAGCTGATGAGGTGAAAACCTGGTGCAGCAAAATGGGCATAAAACTTGATTACGCCTTTGTCTATCACCCCCAAACAAATGGTCAAGTCGAACGAGCGAACTGTCTTATTATGAGCGGCATCAAACCCAGACTAGTGCGATCCTTGAAGGAATCAGATACGCACT
>NW_021274237.1:0-3091 GCF_002162155.2 Triticum dicoccoides
CTCCCAAGGAACACTAGGTACAGGCAAAGGCATATACAAACCATGAGGATTGAGTCGTGACTTAGCTTTTTGACATGTAGTGCAGCGAGCAATAAAACGCTCAACATCCCGTCTCATCTTTGGCCAAAAGAAATGTGTAGCAAGTACGTCCTCCGTCTTCTTCACGCCAAAGTGTCCCATTAATCCTCCTCCATGCGCCTCCTGCAACAACAAAAGACGAACGGAGCTAGCTGGAATGCATAGCTTGTTAGCACGAAACACAAATCCATCGTTAACAACAAACTTGTTCCACATTCTTCCTTCTTTACAATTCTGCATTACATCTTTAAAATCAGCATCATGCACATATTGATCTTTGATGGTCTCCAAACCAAATATTTTGAAGTCAAGTTGTGAAAGCATAGTATAGCGACGAGACAATGCATCAGCAATAACATTTTCTTTTCCCTTGTGTTTAATGACATAAGGGAAAGTCTTAATGAATTCAATCCATTTAGCATGTCTACGATTCAGTTTAGCTTGACTTTTAATATGTTTCAAAGATTCATGATCAGAATGTATAACAAATTCTTTGGGCCATAAATAATGTTGCCATGTTTCTAAAGTCCGAACAAGAGCATATAATTCTTTATCATAAGTAGAATAATTCAGACTAGGCCCACTCAATTTTTCAGAAAAGTATGCAACAGGTTTGCCATCTTGTAATAACACACCTCCTAATCCAATTCCACTAGCATCACATTCAAGCTCAAAAGTCTTATTAAAATCAGGAAGTTGGAGTAAAGGAGCATGTGTCAACTTATCTTTCAATACCGTGAAGGCTTCTTCCTGTGCGGTACCCCAAAGAAAAGGCACATCTTTCTTTGTAAGCTCATTGAGAGGTGCAGCAATGGTGCTGAAATCTCTCACAAAACGCCTATAGAATCCAGCGAGGCCAAGAAAACTCCTCACTTGTGTGACCGTTTTGGGCTGCGGCCAACTCTCAATAGCTTCAATCTTGGCTTTATCAACTTCAATTCCCTGTGGAGTAACAACATAGCCAAGAAAAGATACTCGGTCGGTGCAAAAGGTGCACTTCCCAAGGTTACCAAACAAACGTTGATGAGGACATCAATACAATTGTTACACCCACAGCCCCTGCTGCTATACATACTGGACCAATTACTAGAGCTCCTGCACGCCAACTAAATTACCAGGTACTTTCGTTTCTTGGTAATGATTCTAATGTTCATGAGAATATGATGCTGCCTAAATTGGATACATTTGTTTTGCTTACAAATGAAGGGCCTAGCTTGGAGAAGGATGAACATTGGAGCAAGAACAAGCATGGAGATGATGGCATGCGCAAGGGGAACAAGAACGGAGTTACAAGTGATGATTTCAGGACTTTGAAGCCACCATAATGGGTGCATGAAGCCTTGGACGAAATATACAAGATGCCACTTCATAAATTTCGTCCCGAGGCTATTTTAGGTGCTGCGTCACCTTATTATTGGTCCAGGCCCATGTAATTTCGAAATACATAAGTATAGGCTATTTTTAGAGTCCGTATGTGTGGGGAAACAAGAGATAGGGTTGATTTCGGACTCCTCCACCAAGGGCCACGAAATTCCCCCCTCTTCCTCCATATATACAGCCCTTAGGGCATCGTTTAGACTTTGGGTTTTGTTTAGATTAAAAGTTCGCCATAGCTGCAACTTCGCGTACTTCGTTTGTGTTCAACGACCAGACAAAGGCGTCACAGAACCCCACCTTGATCAATAAAGCTTTCATCTTATATTCGCAATATCCAGATTGCAATCTTAGTTTCTTGCTTGTTCTTCGTTTGCTCGCAGGAAACAGACCCTCGTGGTCAGGTTGATCGTGCTCCGGCGTGGTCAATAACCTCTCGGAGTTGGTTTAGCGATTGCTAAGGCGCGACGTCCTCGCACGTTCGTAGTCGGATCGTCAAAGTCGACTTCCACCAAAGCGAAATCCACCATCTCATCGAAAGACGGGACACCTTTGCCTCTATCAGTAGAATAATTCAGACTAGGCCCACTCAATTTTTCAGAAAAGTATGCAACAGGTTTGCCATCTTGTAAGAACACACCTCCTAATCCAATTCCACTAGCATCACATTCAAGCTCAAAAGTCTTATTAAAATCAGGAAGTTGGAGTAAAGGAGCATGTGTCAACTTATCTTTCAATACCGTGAAGGCTTCTTCCTGTGCGGTACCCCAAAGAAAAGGCACATCTTTCTTTGTAAGCTCATTGAGAGGTGCAGCAATGGTGCTGAAATCTCTCACAAAACGCCTATAGAATCCAGCGAGGCCAAGAAAACTCCTCACTTGTGTGACCGTTTTGGGCTGCGGCCAACTCTCAATAGCTTCAATCTTGGCTTTATCAACTTCAATTCCCTGTGGAGTAACAACATAGCCAAGAAAAGATACTCGGTCGGTGCAAAAGGTGCACTTCCCAAGGTTACCAAACAAACGTGCATCACGTAGAGCAATAAAAACAGCACGTAAATGTTCCAAATGTTCCTCCAAAGATCTGCTATAAATCAATATGTCATCAAAGTAAACTACCACAAATCGTCCCATGAAAGCACGTAAAACTTCGTTCATTAATCTCCTGAAAGTACTAGGTGCATTAGTTAACCCAAAAGGCATGACTAACCACTCGTATAATCCAAACTTAGTTTTAAATGCTATTTTCCATTCATCTCCCAATTTCATACGAATTTGATGGTAGCCACTACGCAAATCAACTTTGGAGAATATTGTAGAGCCACTCAATTCATCAAGCATATCATCTAGCCTAGGAATAGGATGACGATAACGAATAGTAATATTATTAATGCCTCTACAATCAACACACATACGTGATGTACCATCCTTTTTCGGCACTAGAATAATAGGAACAGCACAAGGACTAAGGGATTCGCGTATATAACCTTTGTCGAGAAGCTCTTGTACTTGACGCATAATCTCCTTCGTCTCCTCTGGATTGGTACGGTATGGTGCACGGTTTGGCAGTGAAGCACCGGGAATTAAGTCAATCTGATGCTCAATCCCTCGAATAGGCGGTAATCCCGGTGGCACGTCTT
>NW_021274238.1:0-1233 GCF_002162155.2 Triticum dicoccoides
CTATTCTCCTCTATACTGCTTGCATTAGAGTAGTGTAGCATGTTACTGCTTTCGTTAATCCTATTCTGATGCATAGCCTGACATTGTCGCTACATCTGTTGATACCTTACCTGCAATCCTAAATGCTTAGTATAGGATGCTAGTTTATCATCATTGGCCCTACATTCTTGTCAGTCTGCCTTGCTATACTATCGGGCCGTGATCACTTGGGAGGTGATCACGGGTATATACTATACATACATACATACTATACAGATGGTGACTAAAGTCGGGTCAGCTCATTGAGTACCCGCAAGTGATTCTGACGAGGGGGCTGAAAGGACAGGTGGCTCCATCCCGGTAGAGGTGGGCCTGGGTTCCCGACGGCCCCCGACTGTTACTTGGTGGCGGAGCGGCAGGGCAGGTTGAGACCACCTAGGAGACAGGTGGGCCTGGCCCTGTTCGGCGTTCGCGGATACTTAACACGCTTAACGAGATCCTGGTATTTGATCTGAGTCTGACTACGAGCCTATACGCACTAACCATCTACGTGGGAGTAGTTATGGGTATCCCGACGTCGTGGTATCAGCCGAAGCACTTCAGACGTCAGCGACGGAGCGGCGCGCGCCGAATTGGACTGGAACGCCACTAGGCTAGGTCTGCTTTCGGCCGCGTACGCAACGTGCAGGTGTGCTATGGGCGATGGGCCCAGACCCCTGTGCGCTTAGGTTTAGACCGGCGTGCTGGCCTCTCTGTTGAGCCTAGGTGGGGCTGCGACGTGTTGATCTTCCGAGGCCGGGCATGACCCAGGAAAGTGTGTCCGGCCAAATGGGATCGAGCGTGTTGGGCTATGTGGTGCACCCCTGCAGGGAAGTTAATCTATTCGAATAGCCGTGATCTTTGGTAACAGGACGACTTGGAGTTGTACCTTGACCTTATGACAACTAGAACCGGATACTTAATAAAACACACCCTTCCAAGTTCCACAGACAACCCGGTGATCGCTTTTCCGCAGGGCGACGAGGAGAGGATCGCCGGGTAGGATTATGCTATGCGATGCGACTGGAGATGCGCTTGGAGATGCTACCTGGATATGCTACTTGGAGATGCTACTTGGAGGACTTCAATCTACTCTCTTCTACATGCTGCAAGACGGAGGCTGCCAGAAGCGTAGTCTTCGACAGGATTAGCTATCCCCCTCTTATTCTGGCATTCTGCAGTTCAGTCCACTGATATGGCCTCTTTACACATATA
>NW_021274239.1:0-1097 GCF_002162155.2 Triticum dicoccoides
CGGTAGTAAATAAGATGATCCCTTATAAAATTTCAAGAAGTGTTTTCCCCTAACTGTGCACCGTTGCTACAGTTCGTCGTTTCTAAGCACCACGTGATGATCGGGTGTGATGGATTCTTACGTTCACATACAACGGGTGTAAGACAGTTTTACACAGCGAAAACACTTAGGGTTAACTTGACGAGCCTAGCATGTGCAGACATGGCCTCGGAACACGGAGACCGAAAGGTCGAACACGAGTCGTATGGAAGATACGATCAACATGAAAATGTTCACCGACGATGACTAGTCCGTCTCACGTGATGATCGGACACGGGCCAGTCGACTCGGATCGTGTAACACTTAGATGACTAAAGGGATGTCTAATCTAAGTGGGAGTTCATAATTTGATTAGAACTTTATTATCATGAACTTAGTCTAAAACCTTTGCAAATATGTCTTGTAGATCAATGGTCAACGCTAATGTCAACATGAACTTCAACGCGTTCCTAGAGAAAACCAAGCTGAAAGATGATGGCAACAACTATACGGACTGGGTCCGGAACCTGAGGATCATCCTCATAGCTGCCAGGAAACAATATGTCCTAGAAGGACCGCTAGGTGACGCTCCCGTCCCAGAGAACCAAGACATTATGAATGCTTAGCAGTCTCGCGCTGATGATTACTCCCTCGTTCAGTGCGGCATGCTTTACAGCTTAGAACCGGGGCTCCAAAAGCGTTTTGAGCATCACGGAGCATATGAGATGTTCGAAGAGCTGAAACTAGTTTTTCAAGCTCATGCCCGGGTCGAGAGATATGATGTCTCTGACAAGTTCTACAGTTGTAAGATGGAGGAAAACAGTTCTGTCAGTGAGCACATCCTGAAGATGTCTGGGTTGCACAACCGTATGACCCAGCTGAACATTAACCTCCCAGATGAGGCGGTCATTGACAGAATCCTCCAGTCGCTCCCACCAAGCTACAAGAGCTTTGTGATGAACTACAACATGCAGGGAATGGAAAAGACCATTCCTGAAGTGTTCTCGATGCTGAAGTCAGCAGAGGCTGAAATCAAGAAAGAACATCAAGTGTTGATGGTCAATAAGACCACTAAGTTC
>NW_021274240.1:0-6920 GCF_002162155.2 Triticum dicoccoides
TTGATAATTTGACTTTGCCATGTGATCAAACAACTGAAATACCAACAATTTTGAGTGCACCCATTGAATTAACTATTGATGCAAAAGAACCAATGTTTAATCATTTTGATATGACCTCTAATCTTGGTGATGATTCTGTGTTGAATGACTTATTGCATGTTTGCTTATTTAAGCATGTTGTAGCATGTAAATTTGATGCAAGTAAGGTTTATTCACCAATGTTGGGATGGTTTAATGATGAACATTGTCAATCTTTTCAAATGAATAAGAGCTTCACTTATATGTGCAAACTGAGTTGCAATATTTTCATGCCTTCTACTTCTTGTGCTAATTTTTTGGCTTTAGATTTTATGAACTATGCAAGTTACTCATCTATTCATGTGTCATATATGCAAAAATCAAGGGAAGTAAAAATGGATGACATATACATATACAACATGTACACCTTGTCTCTTTTGTTAGCCACATTTCAGATTAAGCAACGCCGAGGACGGCTTGATTTTCAAGAAGGGGAGGATGATGAGGACATGACTACCTTGGATATGACCAAAAATATTGCATATATGCATATTTGTCAGGTGATTTCTAGTGCAAACTATTCAATAATCTATTTATGTTATCCAGAACAAAAGTACTTCACACACTTTTGATGAGGACATCAATACAATTGTTACACCCACAGCCCCTGCTGCTATACATACTGGACCAATTACTAGAGCTCGTGCACGCCAACTAAATTACCAGGTACTTTCGTTTCTTGGTAATGATTCTAATGTTTATGAGAATATGATGCTGCCTAAATTGGATACATTTGTTTTGCTTACAAATGAAGGGCCTAGCTTGGAGAAGGATGAACATTGGAGCAAGAACAAGCATGGAGATGATGGCATGCGCAAGGGAAACAAGAACGGAGTTACAAGTGATGATTTCAGGACTTTGAAGCCACCATAATGGGTGCATGAAGCCTTGGACGAAATATACAAGATGCCACTTCATAAATTTCGTCCCGAGGCTATTTTAGGTGCTGCGTCACCATATTATTGGGCCAGGCCCATGTAATTTCGAAATACATAAGTATAGGCTATTTTTAGAGTCCGTATGTGTGGGGAAACAAGAGATAGGGTTGATTTCGGACCCCTCCACCAAGGGCCACGAAATTCCCCCCCTCTTCCTCCATATATACAGCCCTTAGGGCATCGTTTAGACTTTGGGTTTTGTTTAGATTAAAAGTTCGCCATAGCTGCAACTTCGCGTACTTAGTTTGTGTTCAACGACCAGACAAAGGCGTCACAGAACCCCACCTTGATCAATAAAGCTTTCATCTTATATTCGCAATATCCAGATTGCAATCTCAGTTTCTTGCTTGTTCTTCGTTTGCTCGCAGGAAACAGACCCTCGTGGTCAGGTTGATCGTGCTCCGGCGTGGTCAATAACCTCTCGGAGTTGGTTTAGCGATTGCTAAGGCGCGACGTCCTCGCACGTTCGTAGTCGGATCGTCAAAGTCGACTTCCACCAAAGCGAAATCCACCATCTCATCGAAAGACGGGACACCTTAGCCTCTATCAACTTTTGTGTTTTGTCTAATTGCAGGTGTATGGGACATTTGTACAATTCACATATGAAGATAAGGAAGAAAGAGATGTTTATTTGCTGTCCAAAAAGTTCTCTCACGTCACTTTTGGCCCAAGAGAAGATAGAGTCCAAGTCTCTCACGTTCTGGATTCAGATTCGGACTGCACAAACATACCTGACTCAAAACGCACACAAGTTTTTCATACGGACTCCGAATTGGGTGATTCTTATTTTGTTGGAAACTAGATTTCGTGCACCTTCCAACCCAATTGGAATCACCTTCAAATTCGTCCGGAGCGTTGAGTTGTGGACGAAACAATCTGATGCTGCAGCAGAATCCGAGTCAAACTACAAGTCCAAAGGTGTTACATCACCTCCACTTGGGCCCATTGGCCTTGTACGACCTAGATTTAGTTTTAGGCTGCCTTGGGACGTCCTCCCACCTCCTTGGCCGCCACCCCTTGCTCCTATATAAGTAGATCCATCTAGTAGCTTTTCCTTGGGATATGTTTAGTTAAAAGTTAGCCATTGCAACTTCGTGTACTTCGTCTGTGTCCAACGACCAGACCAAGAGCGTTTACGGATCCCCACCTTTATCAATACTTCATATATACTCGCAATATTCAGATTGCTTTTATCATATTCTTGCTTGTTCTTCGATTGCTTGCAGGAATAGACCTTCCTGGTCAGGTTGATTGTGCTCCGGCGTGGTCAATAACCTCTCGGAGTTGGTTTAGCGATTGCTAAGAAGCAACGTCGTGCACGTTTGTAGTCGGATCGTCAAAGTCGTCTCCACCAAATCGATAGTTATCATCTCATCGAAAGATCGGGCACGTTTGTAGTCGGATCGTCAAAGTCGTCTCCACCAAATCGATAGTTATCATCTTATCGAAAGATCGGGACCCTCGCCTCTATCAAGGATAAAAATATTACTTTGCTTCCTATGACTCCTGATTCCATTTTAAAAGATGATATTAATAGAGCTAATAAAGCAAAACAGGAGAAGAATAAGAGTGAAAATCAGATTGTGGCAAAAGAATTTGAGCAACAAATGAAGCCTAATAATAAACCATCTAGTGTTGCGTCTGAAATTAAATTGAAAAGTGCATGTTTATTTGCCACCAAATCTGATATTGATGAGCTAGATTTCAGCAAATCTGTTTGCTATGCTTTTGTGTGCAAAGAGGCATTATTTTCATTCGAGGACGTGCCTTCCTCTTTGCCTCCTGCTGTCACTAACATTTTGCAGGAGACGTCTTTCCACAAGACGTGCCACCGGGATTACCGCCTATTCGAGGTATTGAGCATCAGATTGACTTAATTCCCGGTGCTTCACTGCCAAACCGTGCACCATACCGTACCAATCCAGAGGAGACGAAGGAGATTATGCGTCAAGTACAAGAGCTTCTCGACAAAGGTTATATACGCGAATCCCTTAGTCCTTGTGTTGTTCCTATTATTCTAGTGCCGAAAAAGGATGGTACATCACGTATGTGTGTTGATTGTAGAGGCATTAATAATATTACTATTCGTTATCGTCATCCTATTCCTAGGCTAGATGATATGCTTGATGAATTCAGTGGCTCTACAATATTCTCCAAAGTTGATTTGCATAGTGGCTACCATCAAATTCGTATGAAATTGGGAGATGAATGGAAAACAACATTTAAAACTAAGTTTGGATTATATGAGTGGTTAGTCATGCCTTTTGGGTTAACTAATGCACCTAGTACTTTCATGAGATTAATGAACGAAGTAATACGTGCTTTCATTGGACGATTTGTGGTAGTTTACTTTGATGACATATTGATTTATAGCAGATCTTTGGAAGAACATTTGGAACATTTACGTGCTGTTTTTATTGCTCTACGTGATGCACGTTTGTTTGGTAACCTTGGGAAGTGCACCTTTTGCACCGACCGTGATAGAGGCAAAGGTGTCCCGTCTTTCGATGAGATGGTGGATTTCGCTTTGGTGGAAGTCGACTTTGACGATCCGACTACGAACGTGCGAGGACGTCGCGCCTTAGCAATCGCTAAACCAACTCCGAGAGGTTATTGACCACGTCGGAGCACGATCAACCTGACCACGAGGGTCTGTTTCCTGCGAGCAAACGAAGAACAAGCAAGAAACTAAGATTGCAATCTGGATATTGCGAATATAAAATGAAAGCTTTATTGATCAAGGTGGGGTTCTGTGACGCCTTTGTCTAGTCGTTGAACACAAACGAAGTACGCGAAGTTGCAGCTATGGCGAACTTTTAATCTAAACAAAACCCCAAAGTCTAAACGATGCCCTAAGGGCTGTATATATGGAGGAAGAGGGGGGAATTTCGTGGCCCTTGGTGGAGGGGTCCGAAATCAACCCTATCTCATGTTTCCCCACACATACAGACTCTAAAAATAGCCTATACTTATGTATTTCGAAATTACATGGGCCTGGCCCAATAATAAGGTGACGCAGCACCTAAAATAGCCTCGGGACGAAATTTATGAAGTGGCATCTTGTATATTTCGTCCAAGGCTTCATGCACCCATTATGGTGGCTTCAAAGTCCTGAAATCATCACTTGTAACTCCGTTCTTGTTCCCCTTGCGCATGCCATCATCTCCATGCTTGTTCTTGCTCCAATGTTCATCCTTCTCCAAGCTAGGCCCTGGTAATTTAGTTGGCGTGCACGAGCTCTAGTAATTGGTCCAGTATGTATAGCAGCAGGGGCTGTGGGTGTAACAATTGTATTGATGTCCTCATCATCCTCCCCTTCTTGAAATGAAGTCGTCCTCGACGGAAGTTCATCTTCCTCACCCAAATAAGGCTTCAAATCTGCAATGTTAAAAGTTGATGAGGACATGACTACCTTGGATATGACCAAAAATATTGCATATATGCATATTTGTCAGGTGATTTCTAGTGCAAACTATTCAATAATCTATTTATGTTATCCAGAACAAAAATACTTCACACACTTTTGTGTTTTGTCTAATTGCAGGTGTATGGGACATTTGTACAATCCACATATGAAGATAAGGAAGAAAGAGATGTTTATTTGCTGTCCAAAAAGTTCTCTCACGTCACTTTTGGCCCAAGAGAAGATAGAGTCCAAGTCTCTCACGTTCTGGATTCAGATTCGGACTGCACAGACATACCTGACTCAAAACGCACACAAGTTTTTCATACGGACTCCGAATTGGGTGATTCTTTTTTGTAGGAAACTAGATTTCGTGCACTTTCCAACCCAATTGGAATCACCTTCAAATTTGTCCGGAGCGTTGAGTTGTGGACGAAACAATCTGATGCTGCAGCAGAATCCGAGTCAAACTACAAGTCCAAAGGTGTTACATCACCTCCACTTGGGCCCATTGGCCTTGTACGACCTAGATTCTATTGACTACTTCAGTTTGTCCATCAGTTTGGGGGTGACAAGTAGTACTAAAAAGCAGTTTAGTCCCCAACTTAGCCCATAAACATCTCCAAAAGTGGCTAAGAAATTTAGTATCACGATCTGAAACAATAGTATTTGGCACACCATGCAAGCGAATAATTTCACGAAAGAACAAATCAGCAACATTAACAGCATCATCGCTTTTATGACATGGTATAAAGTGTGCCATTTTCGAGAATCTATCCACGACAACAAATATGCTATCCCTCCCCTTCTTTGTTCGAGGTAAACCTAAAACAAAGTCCATAGATATATCCTCCCAAGGAACACTAGGTACAGGCAAAGGCATATATAAACCATGAGATTGAGGCGTGACTTAGCTTTTTGACATGTAGTGCAGCGAGCAATAAAACGCTCAACATCCCGTCTCATCTTTGGCCAAAAGAAATGTGTAGCAATTACGTCCTCCGTCTTCTTCACGCCAAAGTGTCCCATTAATCCTCCTCCATGCGCCTCCTGCAACAACAAAAGACGAACGGAGCTAGCTGGAATGCATAGCTTGTTAGCACGAAACACAAATCCATTGTTAACAACAAACTTGTTCCACATTCTTCCTTCTTTACAATTATGCATTACATCTTTAAAATCAGCATCATGCACATATTGATCTTTGATGGTCTCCAAACCAAATATTTTGAAGTCAAGTTGTGAAAGCATAGTATAGCGACGAGACAGATGATGAGGACATGACTACCTTGGATATGACCAAAAATATTGCATATATGCATATTTGTCAGGTGATTTCTAGTGCAAACTATTCAATAATCTATTTATGTTATCCAGAACAAAAATACTTCACACACTTTTGTGTTTTGTCTAATTGCAGGTGTATGGGACATTTGTACAATCCACATATGAAGATAAGGAAGAAAGAGATGTTTATTTGCTGTCCAAAAAGTTCTCTCACGTCACTTTTGGCCCAAGAGAAGATAGAGTCCAAGTCTCTCACGTTCTGGATTCAGATTCGGACTGCACAGACATACCTGACTCAAAACGCACACAAGTTTTTCATACGGACTCCGAATTGGGTGATTCTTTTTTTGTAGGAAACTAGATTTCGTGCACTTTCCAACCCAATTGGAATCACCTTCAAATTTGTCCGGAGCGTTGAGTTGTGGACGAAACAATCTGATGCTGCAGCAGAATCCGAGTCAAACTACAAGTCCAAAGGTGTTACATCACCTCCACTTGGGCCCATTGGCCTTGTACGACCTAGATTTAGTTTTAGGCTGCCTTGGGACGTCGTCCCACCTCCTTGGCCGCCACCCCTTGCTCCTATATAAGTAGATCCATCTAGTAGACCAAGACCGCTTCCGGATCCCCACCATTATCAATACTTCATATATATTTGCAATATTCAGATTGCTTTATCACATTCTTGCTCGTTCTTCGATTGCTTGCAGGAATAGACCTTCGTGGTCAGGCTGACCGTGCTTCCAGCATCGTCAGTAACCTCAGGAGATTGGTTTAGCGATTGCTAAGGCGCAACGTTGTGCACGTTTGTAGTCGGATTGTCAAAGTCGTCTCCACCAAATCGATAGTTATCATCTCATCGAAAGATCGGGACCCTCGCCTCTATCAAGTGGTATCAGTTTTCAGGTTGCTCGGTGAGAATTTCCAGTTTTTCTTAGATTAGATTTATTTTCTTACCTATTGTCCAAGAAAAAGCCACAAAAAAAAGTTAGATCTGTTCATCCTTTATCCAAGCCAGTCTGAGCCTTTGCAATTTTCTATTCATTGCTTGCATAGTTGAATTATCGGTTGCATCGTCGTGTCAGTTGCTGGTCTTAGTGTCTAGTTCCTTTAGAGTTTCGAGTTCTGTTCACATTAGTCACGCAGCCGCTGCATCATTATCCTATCCGCTGTCCACCATCCAATCCACCAATTTCCACCACGTGCTACGCACT
>NW_021274240.1:9617-43945 GCF_002162155.2 Triticum dicoccoides
TGTTACATCACCTCCACTTGGGCCCATTGGCCTTGTACGACCTAGATTTAGTTTTAGGCTGCCTTGGGACGTCCTCCCACCTCCTTGGCCGCCACCCCTTGCTCCTATATAAGTAGATCCATCTAGTAGCTTTTCCTTGGGATTTGTTTAGTTAAAAGTTAGCCATTGCAACTTCGTGTACTTCGTTTGTGTCCAACGACCAGACCAAGACCGCTTCCGGATCCCCACCATTATCAATACTTCATATATATTTGCAATATTCAGATTGCTTTATCACATTCTTGCTCGTTCTTCGATTGCTTGCAGGAATAGACCTTCGTGGTCAGGCTGACCGTGCTTCCAGCATCGTCAGTAACCTCAGGAGATTGGTTTAGCGATTGCTAAGGCGCAACGTTGTGCACGTTTGTAGTCGGATTGTCAAAGTCGTCTCCACCAAATCGATAGTTATCATCTCATCGAAAGATCGGGACCCTCGCCTCTATCAAAAGTGGGACTAACCCCAAAATCTGCAGGCAGCTCAAGTTTATATGCATTATCATTTATTTTCTCTAACACCTTAAAGGGACCATCAGCACGTGGCATTAACTTTGATTTGCGCAAATCAGGAAATCTATCCTTACGCAAATGTAACCAAACAAGATCTCCAGGTGCAAACACAACATATTTTCTACCCTTATCTCCAGCAAGTTTATATTTAGCATTCATACGCTCAATGTTTTCCTTAGTTAACTCATGCATTTTTAAAATCAATTCAGCACGTTGTTTAGCATCAAAATTAACCTTCTCCGAAGATGGAAGAGGCAACAAATCAATAGGTGCACGAGGTAGGAAACCATACACAACTTCAAAAGGGCACATCTTAGTAGTAGAATGCAATGAACGATTATAAGCAAATTCAATATGAGGCAAGCATTCCTCCCACATTTTCTTATTATTCTTCAAAACAGCCCTAAGCATAGTAGACAACGTTCTATTGACTACTTCAGTTTGTCCATCAGTTTGGGGGTGACAAGTAGTACTAAAAAGCAGTTTAGTCCCCAACTTAGCCCATAAACATCTCCAAAAGTGGCTAAGAAATTTAGTATCACGATCTGAAACAATAGTATTTGGCACACCATGCAAGCGAATAATTTCACGAAAGAACAAATCAGCAACATTAACAGCATCATCGCTTTTATGACATGGTATAAATGATAGAGGCGAGGGTCCCGATCTTTCGATGAGATGATAACTATCGATTTGGTGGAGACGACTTTGACAATTCGACTACAAACATGCACGACGTTGCGCCTTAGCAATCGCTAAACCAATCTCCTGAGGTTACTGACGATGCTGGAAGCACGGTCAGCCTGACCACGAAGGTCTATTCCTGCAAGCAATCGAAGAACGAGCAAGAATATGATAAAGCAATCTGAATATTGCAAATATATATGAAGTATTGATAATGGTGGGGATCCGGAAGCGGTCTTGGTCTGGTCGTTGGACACAAACGAAGTACACGAAGTTGCAATGGCTAACTTTTAACTAAACAAATCCCAAGGAAAAGCTACTAGATGGATCTACTTATATAGGAGCAAGGGGTGGCGGCCAAGGAGGTGGGAGGACGTCCCAAGGCAGCCTAAAACTAAATCTAGGTCGTACAAGGCCAATGGGCCCAAGTGGAGGTGATGTAACACCTTTGGACTTGTAGTTTGACTCGGATTTTGCTGCAGCATCAGATTGTTTCGTCCACAACTCAACGCTCCGGACGAATTTGAAGGTGATTCCAATTGGGTTGGAAAGTGCACGAAATCTAGTTTCCTACAAAAAAAGAATCACCCAATTCGGAGTCCGTATGAAAAACTTGTGTGCGTTTTGAGTCAGGTATGTCTGTGCAGTCCGAATCTGAATCCAGAACGTGAGAGACTTGGACTCTATCTTCTCTTGGGCCAAAAGTGACGTGAGAGAACTTTTTAGACAGCAAATAAACATCTCTTTCTTCCTTATCTTCATATGTGGATTGTACAAATGTCCCATACACCTGCAATTAGACAAAACACAAAAGTGTGTGAAGTATTTTTGTTCTGGATAACATAAATAGATTATTGAATAGTTTGCACTAGAAATCACCTGACAAATATGCATATATGCAATATTTTTGGTCATATCCAAGGTAGTCATGTCCTCATCATCCTCCCCTTCTTGAAAATAAAGCCGTCCTCGGCGTTGCTTAATCTGAAATGTGGCTAACAAAAGAGACAAGGTGTACATGTTGTATATGTATATGTCATCCATTTTTACTTCCCTTGATTTTTGCATATATGACACATGAATAGATGAGTAACTTGCATAGTTCGTAAAATCTAAAGCCAAAAAATTAGCACAAGAAGTAGAAGGCATGAAAATATTGCAACTCTGTTTGCACATATAAGTGAAGCTCTTATTCATTTCAAAAGATTGACAATGTTCATCATTAAACCATCCCAACATTGGTGAATAAACCTTACTTGCATCAAATTTACATGTTACAACATGCTTAAATAAGCAAACATGCAATAAGTCATTCAACACAGAATGATCACCAAAATTAGAGGTCATATCAAAATGATTAAACATTGGTTCTTTTGCATCAATAGTTAATTCAATGGGTGCACTCAAAATTGTTGGTATTTCAGTTGTTTGATCACATGGCAAAGTCAAATTATCAACGTAGTGATAGAGGCAAAGGTGTCCCGTCTTTCGATGAGATGGTGGATTTCGCTTTGGTGAAAGTCGACTTTGACGATCCGACTACGAACGTGCGAGGACGTCGCGCCTTAGCAATCGCTAAACCAACTCCGAGAGGTTATTGACCATGCCGGAGCACGATCAACCTGACCACGAGGGTCTGTTTCCTGCGAGCAAACGAAGAACAAGCAAGAAACTAAGATTGCAATCTGGATATTGCGAATATAAGATGAAAGCTTTATTGATCAAGGTGGGGTTCTGTGACGCCTTTGTCTGGTCGTTGAACACAAACGAAGTACGCGAAGTTGCAGCTATGGCGAACTTTTAATCTAAACAAAACCCAAAGTCTAAACGATGCCCTAAGGGCTGTATATATGGAGGAAGAGGGGGGAATTTCGTGGCCCTTGGTGGAGGGGTCCGAAATCAACCCTATCTCTTGTTTCCCCACACATACGGACTCTAAAAATAGCCTATACTTATGTATTTCGAAATTACATGGGCCTGGTCCAATAATAAGGTGATGCAGCACCTAAAATAGCCTCGGGACGAAATTTATGAAGTGGCATCTTGTATATTTCGTCCAAGGCTTCATGCACCCATTATGGTGGCTTCAAAGTCCTGAAATCATCACTTGTAACTCCGTTCTTGTTCCCCTTGCGCATGCCATCATCTCCATGCTTGTTCTTGCTCCAATGTTCATCCTTCTCCAAGCTAGGCCCTTCATTTGTAAGCAAAACAAATGTATCCAATTTACGCAGCATCATATTCTCATGAACATTAGAATCATTACCAAGAAACGAAAGTACCTGGTAATTTAGTTGGCGTGCACGAGCTCTAGTAATTGGTCCAGTATGTATAGCAGCAGGGGCTGTGGGTGTAACAATTGTATTGATGTCCTCATCATCCTCCCCTTCTTGAAATGAAGTCGTCATCGACGGAAGTTCATCTTCCTCACCCAAATAAGGCTTCAAATCTGCAATGTTAAAAGTGGGACTAACCCCAAAATCTGCAGGCAGCTCAAGTTTATATGCATTATCATTTATTTTCTCTAACACCTTAAAGGGACCATCAGCACGTGGCATTAGCTTTGATTTGCGCAAATCAGGAAATCTATCCTTACGCAAATGTAACCAAACAAGATCTCCAAGTGCAAACACAACATGTTTTCTACCCTTATCTCCAGCAAGTTTATATTTAGCATTCATACGCTCAATGTTTTCCTTAGTTAACTCATGCATTTTTAAAATCAATTCAGCACGTTGTTTAGCATCAAAATTAACCTTCTCCGAAGATGGAAGAGGCAACAAATCAATAGGTGCACGAGGTAGGAAACCATACACAACTTCAAAAGGGCACATCTTAGTAGTAGAAAGCAATGAACGATTATAAGCAAATTCAATATGAGGCAAGCATTCCTCCCACATTTTCTTATTATTCTTCAAAACAGCCCTAAGCATAGTAGACAACGTTCTATTGACTACTTCAGTTTGTCCATCAGTTTGGGGGTGACAAGTAGTACTAAAAAGCAGTTTAGTCCCCAACTTAGCCCATAAACATCTCCAAAAGTGGCTAAGAAATTTAGTATCACGATCTGAAACAATAGTATTTGGCACACCATGCAAGCGAATAATTTCACGAAAGAACAAATCAGCAACCTTAACAGCATCATCGCTTTTATGACATGGTATAAAGTGTGCCATTTTCGAGAATCTATCCACGACAACAAATATGCTATCCCTCCCCTTCTTTGTTCGAGGTAAACCTAAAACAAAGTCCATAGATATATCCTCCCAAGGAACACTAGGTACAGGCAAAGGCATATATAAACCATGAGGATTGAGTCGTGACTTAGCTTTTTGACATGTAGTGCATCGAGCAATAAAACGCTCAACATCCCGTCTCATCTTTGGCCAAAAGAAATGTGTAGCAAGTACGTCCTCCGTCTTCTTCACGCCAAAGTGTCCCATTAATCCTCCTCCATGCGCCTCCTGCAACAACAAAAGACGAACGAAGCTAGCTGGAATGCATAGCTTGTTAGCACGAAACACAAATCCATCGTTAACGACGAACTTGTTCCACATTCTTCCTTCTTTACAATTCTGCATTACATCTTTAAAATCAGCCTCATGCACATATTGATCTTTGATGGTCTCCAAACCAAATATTTTGAAGTCAAGTTGTGAAAGCATAGTATAGCGGCGAGACAATGCATCAGCAATAACATTTTCTTTTCCCTTCTTGTGTTTAATGACATAAGGAAAAGTCTCAATGAATTCAACCCATTTAGCATGTCTACGATTCAGTTTAGCTTGACTTTTAATATGTTTCAAAGATTCATGATCAGAATGTATAACAAATTCTTTGGGCCATAAATAATGTTGCCATGTTTCTAAAGTCCGAACAAGAGCATATAATTCTTTACCATAAGTAGAATAATTCAGACTAGGCCCACTCAATTTTTCAGAAAAGTATGCAATAGGTTTGCCATCTTGTAATAACACACCGCCTAATCCAATTCCACTAGCATCACATTCAAGCTCAAAAGTCTTATTAAAATCAGGAAGTTGGAGTAAAGGAACATGTGTCAACTTATCTTTCAATACCGAGAAGGCTTCTTCCTGTGCGGTACCCCAAAGAAAAGGCACATCTTTCTTTGTAAGCTCATTGAGAGGTGCAGCAATGGTGCTGAAATCTCTCACAAAACGCCTATAGAATCCAGCGAGGCCAAGAAAACTCCTCAATTGTGTGACCGTTTTGGGTTGCGGCCAACTCTCAATAGCTTCAATCTTGGCTTTATCAACTTCAATTCCCTGTGGAGTAACAACATAGCCAAGAAAAGATACTCGGTCGGTGCAAAAGGTGCACTTCCCAAGGTTACCAAACAAACGTGCATCACGTAGAGCAATAAAAACAACACGTAAATGTTCCAAATGTTCTTCCAAAGATCTGCTATAAATCAATATGTCATCAAAGTAAACTACCACAAATCGTCCAATGAAAGCACGTAAAACTTCGTTCGTTAATCTCATGAAAGTACTAAGTGCATTAGTTAACCCAAAAGGCATGACTAACCACTCATATAATCCAAACTTAGTTTTGAAAGCTGTTTTTCATTCATCTCCCAATTTCATACGAATTTGATGGTATCCACTACGCAAATCATCTTTGGAGAATATTGTAGAGCCACTCAATTCATCAAGCATATCATCTAGCCTAGGAATAGGATGATGATAACGAATAGTAATATTATTAATGCCTCTACAATCAACACACATACATGATGTACCATCCTTTTTCGGCAGTAGAATAATAGGAACAACACAAGGACTAAGGGATTTGCGTATATAACCTTTGTCGAGAAGCTCTTGTACTTGACGCATAATCTCCTTCGCCTCCTCTGGATTGGTATGGTATGGTGCACGGTTTGGCAGTGAAGCACCGGGAATTAAGTCAATCTGATGCTCAATCCCTCGAATAGGCGGTAATCCCGGTGGCACGTCTTGTGGAAAGACGTCAGCGAACTCCTGCAAAATGTTAGTGACAGCAGGAGGCAAAGAGGAAGGCACGTCCTTGAATGAAAATAATGCCTCTTTGCACACAAAAGCATAGCAAACAGATTTGCTGAAATCTAGCTCATCAATATCAGATTTGGTGGCAAATAAACATGCACTTTTCAATTTAATTTCAGAAGCAACACGAGATGGTTTATTATTAGGCTTCATTTGTTGCTCAAATTCTTTTGCCACAATCTGATTTTCACTCTTATTCTTCTCCTGTTTTGCTTTATTAGCTCTATTAATATCATCTTTCAAAATGGAATCAGGAGTCATAGGAAGCAAAGTAATATTTTTATCCTTATGAACAAGAGTATAGTGATTGTTTCTACCATGGTGTACAGAATTTTTATCAAATTGCCATGGTCTACCAAGTAATAAGGAACATGCTTGCATAGGTACCACATCACAATCAACATAATCAGCATATGTAGAGATACTAAAATGCACACGAACAGTACGTGTTACCTTAACCTTGCCGCTGTTGTTGAACCATTGGATGTAGTAAGGATGTGGATGTGGTCTTGTGGTGAGAGAAAGATTCTCCACTGATGAGGACATGACTACCTTGGATATGACCAAAAATATTGCATATATGCATATTTGTCAGGTGATTTCTAGTGCAAACTCTTTAATAATCTATTTATGTTATCCAGAACAAAAATACTTCACACACTTTTGTGTTTTGTCTAATTGCAGGTGTATGGGACATTTGTACAATCCACATATGAAGATAAGGAAGAAAGAGATGTTTATTTGCTGTCCAAAAAGTTCTCTCACGTTACTTTTGGCCCAAGAGAAGATAGAGTCCAAGTCTCTCACGTTCTGGATTCAGATTCGGACTGCACAGACACACCTGATTCAAAACGCACACAAGTTTTTCATACGGACTCCGAATTGGGTGATTCTTTTTTTGTTGGAAACTAGATTTCGTGCACTTTCCAACCCAATTAGAATCACCTTCAAATTTGTCCGGAGCGTTGAGTTGTGGACGAAACAATCTGATGCTGCAGCAGAATCCGAGTCAAACTACAAGTCCAAAGGTGTTACATCACCTCCACTTGGGCCCATTGGCCTTGTACGACCTAGATTTAGTTTTAGGCTGCCTTGGGACGTCCTCCCACCTCCTTGGCCTCCACCCCTTGCTCCTATATAAGTAGATCCATCTAGTAGCTTTTCCTGGGGATTTGTTTAGTTAAAAGTTAGCCAACGCAACTTCGTGTACTTCGTTTGTGTCCAACTACCAGACCAAGACCGCTTACGGATCCCCACCATTATCAATACCTCATATATATTTGCAATATTCAGATTGCTTTATCATATTCTTGCTCGTTCTTCGATTGCTTGCAGGAATAGACCTTCGTGGTCAGGCTGACCGTGCTTGCGGCATCTTCAGTAACCTCAGGAGATTGGTTTAGCGATTGCTAAGGCGCAACGTCGTGCACGTTTGTAGTCGGATCGTCAAAGTCGTCTCCACCAAATCGATAGTTATCATCTCATCGAAAGATCGGGACACCCTCGCCTCTATTAAGTGGTATCAGTTTTCGGGTTGCTCGGTGAGAATTTCCAGTTTTCCTAGATTAGATTTATTTTCTTACCTATTGTCCAAGAAAAAGCCACACAAAAAAAGTTAGATCTGTTCATCCTTTATCCAAGCCAGTCTGAGCCTTTGCAATTTTCTATTCATTGCTTGCATAGTTGAATTATCGGTTGCATCGTCGTGTAAGTTGCTGGTCTTAGCGTCTAGTTCCTTTAGAGTTTCGAGTTCTGTTCACATTAGTCATGCCGCCGCTGCATCATTATCCCTTCCGCTGTCCACCATCCCATCTATTAATTTCCACCACCTGCTACGCACTGTTCATTGTCATAATCATAGTTGAGGTCATTCACATCTTCGCCTGATCCAATCTGCATCTTATCTAGTTTGTCTTAAAAAAAAGATAGAGAAAAAAAGAGAAAAAAGGAAAAAAAAGAAAAAGAGAGAGAAGAAAAAGAAAAAAAAAGCGTGAGAAAAAAAAGAGAGAAGAAAAAAAATTGGATCTATCTAGAATCAATCTCGTACCTGAATTCGGATTGGAATCTGTTTTGCGCACTGTTCAGTAAAACAGGTGTATCTTCCTCATACGAAGTCCGTTTTGGCTCCGCGAGTACTCAAATTGAAGCTAGCGACGAGCCGCATCTAAATAGTTGCAGAAGCTAGTTCAATATTTGACACCTAAAAATCGGCTTCTAAATAGGTCTTTTTGCCCTCCGAAGTACATGAACATAGCTTGTTCCAATTTTTCAGGCCAGTTTTAGAATTCTTTGACTCCTCATATTAACTCGGAATTGAGTGATTCTTTTTGCATTGGAAAGCTTGAGTTCGTAGCATTCTTTGAAAGAATTTATCAGAAAATTGTCTTAAACTTTTCAAGAGGAAAGTTGGAGAGAGAGTTGTTGTATATCCTGCTTGGCAGTTGTTTTTCATCATTATCTTCACTGCCGTTGTGATATTCACTTATATCTTGCTGTCAAGAGCTACTTAGTATCCTTCATTGATGCTAGTTGTGCTACGCCGTGACCTCATTAGTGTTCTAGGCTCGCGTCTCTAGTACGGTCTAGCCTAGGACCAGCACAGTACCGTCGTTGAGCGTTTATTCAACATTGCATCTTTGAATTGATTATTGCTATCTTTTGCTACCATATATAGCCAACCCAGCTCCACATATTTCTACACCGTGTATACGTACGCTCCCCTGGCAATCGCTTTACTCAATATTCGGAGTTACTTGACACCGCTGGTTGCCGATCACCGCCTGCTGCATGGTAAGAACTTGTAAGATATTGATATTTGCTTTACTGTGAGCGTTTTACCACCACATCCTAGTAGTTATAGGAACATTATTTTTGGGTTTTGTTTCTTGTTCTACTAATCATGACAGGATCCAGAGTCAATTCATGGGCTTTGTCGATCGCGGGAGACGTGCCACCACCTTTGCAAATACCACAACCGTCACGAGAGGTGCACAAACATCCAAATGCACATGATCAGGTTAATGTATCTATACCACCATTTAATGGCCGTTTTAAACCTGCTTTATATATTGAATGGGAGTTCGACATAAAAAATATATTTGCTTCCCATAATTTCAATGAACATAAAAAGGTTAAGGTTGCGGTTGGTTCTTTCACTGGTTATGCTTTGGTTTGGTGGAGTGAATATTGTCGGTTACACCCTGATTATGTACCTACTACTTGGGATGATTTGAAACTTGCCATGCGACATACTTTCGTCCCTGCTTATTATACTCGTGACATGATTAAGAAGTTGCAACACTTAAAACAAGGTAGTGAAACTGTAACAAAATATTATGATGATTTACAAACTACCTTGTTGCATTCCTCTTTAGAAGAAAGTGAAGATGATTTTATGGATAGATTTTGGGGAGGATTAAACCGTGATATTCAAGAGATACTAATTCATGAAGAGTGTTATCCTATGGACCATTTGTTTCATCTTGCTTGCAAAGCTGAACAGGAAATAAAACGACGTGTTGGCCACGAGGAGAACAAGCGCACGGTGCACATTCCAAGAGTTGATATGATTGTTCCTTCAACTACTAAGCATACTATGACAACCACATCCGTTGTTGTCAGGACTACATCACCTCCACCATGTGACACATCGCCCCCGAGAGTGGCTACATCATCTGAGTTGATCATAAGAGGTAATGAAAAAGGTACTGATCTTCCATCTCTACATGAGAATGATGAATGCCTTGTCAATTTGAATGCACCATCTGATGAGCTACCCACTACTTTGATCACACCACCTATTTTAGAGGACTACGTTGATAATTTGACTTTGCCATGTGATCAAACAACTGAAATACCAACAATTTTGAGTGCACCCATTGAATTAACTATTGATGCAAAAGAACCAATGTTTAATCATTTTGATATGACCTCTAATCTTGGTGATGATTCTGTGTTGAATGACTTATTGCATGTTTGCTTATTTAAGCATGTTGTAGCATGTAAATTTGATGCAAGTAAGGTTTATTCACCAATGTTGGGATGGTTTAATGATGAACATTGTCAATCTTTTGAAATTAATTAGAGCTTCACTTATATGTGCAAACTGAGTTGCAATATTTTCATGCCTTCTACTTCTTGTGCTAATTTTTTGGCTTTAGATTTTATGAACTATGCAAGTTACTCATCTATTCATGTGTCATATATGCAAAAATCAAGGGAAGTAAAAATGGATGACATATACATATACAACATGTACACCTTGTCTCTTTTGTTAGCCACATTTCAGATTAAGCAACGCCGAGGACGGCTTTATTTTCAAGAAGGGGAGGATGATGAGGACATGACTACCTTGGATATGACCAAAAATATTGCATATATGCATATTTGTCAGGTGATTTCTAGTGCAAACTATTCAATAATCTATTTATGTTATCCAGAACAAAAATACTTCACACACTTTTGTGTTTTGTCTAATTGCAGGTGTATGGGACATTTGTACAATCCACATATGAAGATAAGGAAGAAAGAGATGTTTATTTGCTGTCCAAAAAGTTCTCTCACGTCACTTTTGGCCCAAGAGAAGATAGAGTCCAAGTCTCTCACGTTCTGGATTCAGATTCGGACTGCACAGACACACCTGACTCAAAACGCACACAAGTTTTTCATACAGACTCCGAATTGGGTGATTTTTTTTTGTTGGAAACTAGATTTCGTGCACTTTCCAACCCAATTGGAATCACCTTCAAATTCGTCCGGAGCGTTGAGTTGTGGACGAAACAATCTGATGCTGCAGCAGAATCCGAGTCAAACTACAAGTCCAAAGGTGTTACATCACCTCCACTTGGGCCCATTGGCCTTGTACGACCTAGATTTAGTTTTAGGCTGCCTTGGGACGTCCTCCCACCTCCTTGGCCGCCACCCCTTGCTCCTATATAAGTAGATCCATCTAGTAGCTTTTCCTTGGGATTTGTTTAGTTAAAAGTTAGCCATTGCAACTTCGTGTACTTCGTTTGTGTCCAACGACCAGACCAAGACCGCTTATGGATCCCCACCTTTATCAATACTTCATATATACTCGCAATATTCAGATTGCTTTTATCATATTCTTGCTTGTTCTTCGATTGCTTGCAGGAATAGACCTTCGTGGTCAGGTTGATTGTGCTCCGGCGTGGTCAATAACCTCTCGGAGTTGGTTTAGCGATTGCTAAGGCGCAACGTCGTGCACGTTTGTAGTCGGATCGTCAAAGTCGTCTCCACCAAATCGATAGTTATCATCTCATCGAAAGATCGGGACACCCCGCCTCTATCAAGTGGTATCAGAGCTGATATTCAAGATTTTGGGGAGGATTAAACCGTGATATTCAAGAGATACTAATTCATGAAGAGTGTTATCCTATGGACCATTTGTTTCATCTTGCTTGCAAAGCTGAACAGGAAATAAAACGACGTGTTGGCCACGAGGAGAACAAGCGCACGGTGCACATTCCAAGAGTTGATATGATTGTTCCTTCAACTACTAAGCATACTATGACAACCACATCCGTTGTTGTCAGGACTACATCACCTCCATCATGTGACACATCGCCCCCGAGAGTGGCTACATCATCTGAGTTGATCATAAGAGGTAATGACAAAGGTACTGATCTTCCATCTCTACATGAGAATGATGAATGCCTTGTCAATTTGAATGCACCATCTGATGAGCTACCCACTACTTTGATCACACCACCTATTTTAGAGGACTACGTTGATAATTTGACTTTGCCATGTGATCAAACAACTGAAATACCAACAATTTTGAGTGCACCCATTGAATTAACTATTGATGCAAAAGAACCAATGTTTAATCATTTTGATATGACCTCTAATCTTGGTGATGATTCTGTGTTGAATGACTTATTGCATGTTTGCGTATTTAAGCATGTTGTAGCATGTAAATTTGATGCAACTAAGGTTTATTCACCAATGTTGGGATGGTTTAATGATGAACATTGTCAATCTTTTGAAATGAATAAGAGCTTCACTTATATGTGCAAACTGAGTTGCAATATTTTCATGCCTTCTACTTCTTGTGCTAATTTTTTGGCTTTAGATTTTATGAACTATGCAAGTTACTCATCTATTCATGTGTCATATATGCAAAAATCAAGGAAAGTAAAAATGGATGACATATACATATACAACATGTACACCTTGTCTGTTTTGTTAGCCACATTTTAGATTAAGCAACGCCGAGGACGGCTTTATTTTCAAGAAGGGGAGGATGATGAGGACATGACTACCTTGGATATGACCAAAAATATTGCATATATGCATATTTGTCAGGTGATTTCTAGTGCAAACTATTCAATAATCTATTTATGTTATCCAGAACAAAAATACTTCACACACTTTTGTGTTTTGTCTAATTGCAGGTGTATGGGACATTTGTACAATCCACATATGAAGATAAGGAAGAAAGAGATGTTTATTTGCTGTCCAAAAAGTTCTCTCACGTTACTTTTGGCCCAAGAGAAGATAGAGTCCAAGTCTCTCACGTTCTGGATTCAGATTCGGACTTCACAGACACACCTGACTCAAAACGCACACAAGTTTTTCATACGGACTCCGAATTGGGTGATTCTTTTTTTGTTGGAAACTAGATTTCGTGCACTTTCCAACCCAATTAGAATCACCTTCAAATTTGTCCGGAGCGTTGAGTTGTGGACGAAACAATCTGATGCTGCAGCAGAATCCGAGTCAAACTACAAGTCCAAAGGTGTTACATCACCTCCACTTGGGCCCATTGGCCTTGTACGACCTAGATTTAGTTTTAGGCTGCCTTGGGACGTCCTCCCACCTCCTTGGCCTCCACCCCTTGCTCCTATATAAGTAGATCCATCTAGTAGCTTTTCCTGGGGATTTGTTTAGTTAAAAGTTAGCCAACGCAACTTCGTGTACTTCGTTTGTGTCCAACGACCAGACCAAGACCGCTTACGGATCCCCACCATTATCAATACCTCATATATATTTGCAATATTCAGATTGCTTTATCATATTCTTGCTCGTTCTTCGATTGCTTGCATGAATAGACCTTCGTGGTCAGGCTGACCGTGCTTGCGGCATCGTCAGTAACCTCAGGAGATTGGTTTAGAGATTGCTAAGGCGCAACGTCGTGCACGTTTGTAGTCGGATCGTCAAAGTCGTCTCCACCAAATCGATAGTTATCATCTCATCTAAAGATCGGGACACCCTCGCCTCTATTATCCACCATCTCCATGCTAGCCAAGTTGTTGCAGCTCCCTCCGTCTATTATGACGCGCACAGAACGTTCCTTCACAACTCCCTTGGTATGGAACAAATTGTGCCTCTGATTTTGCTCAGCTTGTGTGACCTGCACACTCAAAACACGTTGAGCAACTAAATGTTCATACCTGTCAGCGTCTTCAGGAGCCATGTATTGCGTCTCATGATCAGAATCATCTCCACCATGTTCTTCACGTGTAATAAGAGCCAATGTCTCCTCATCATAGTCACTAGCGGACTCATATCCACCATCCGCGGTAGCAATCATTACACGCGGAGATTTGCATTCTCTCGCATAATGACCTCCTCCCTTACAACGACGACAAATAATATCACTTGTGTGCCCTGTTGATGCCCTGGAAGAAGAAGAACTTTGTGCAGGCCCGGCAGGTGCGCTCTTGGCAGATAATGGTGGTTGTTCCTGTTTTCTTGTATCACGGCTGTAGGAGGCACCTGATTGAGGTGCTGGTGCAGTTGAAGTAGAAGATGCACGCGACGTCCATGAGGAAGGTCGGCCTGCAGAAAAGTTAGTTCGCGCCAATGCTTGTCGATCCTGCACTTCACGTTCAGCTTTACAAGCAAGATGGAATAAACGAGTGATATTAGTATACTCCTTATAGTCTAGAATGGTCTGAATCTCTCTATTTAATCCACCCAGAAAACGTGCAAGCATAGCTTCATTCTCCTCAATAATACCACATCGAATGATGCCAGTTTGTAATTCCTGATAATATTCTTCTACAGAATTTTTTCCTTGTCTTAAACGCTGCAATTTTTGAAGCAATTCACGTTGATAATATGGTGGAAGCCAACACGTACGCATAGCGGTTTTCAAAGCAGCCAAAGTAGTTGGAATAGGATATAATCTACAATGTTCAGACCACCAGACACATGCAAAACTAGTGAAAGCACAAACAGCAGCAGCAACCCGTCTCTCCTCGGGATATTGTAAACATGTAAAACGTTGTTCAGTTTCTAACTCCCAAGTAAGATATATATCAAGAACATAGCTACCCTCAAATGGTGGAATATTCAATTTCAGTTTAGGAATATGGACATCATCTCGTACCTGAGGTGGTGGTGCAGGCCTACCATTACGAATATATACCTAAGGTCGACCTGGTGGTGGTGGTGCTGGTGGCAGCACGTAGTTCGGATTTTGATCAACCTCATCCTCATAATCTCCCACATAATCATCCTCCTCCTGGGTACCAGCAGCAGTAGTAGCAGGAGCACCAACAGTAGTAGCAGCGGCACCAGAATTTTGTCCTGGCTCAATAGGAACACGCTGTGCTCATCCATACTGATTCGGAAGGGGGCGTAGTTGTTGTTGTTGCAGAGGTGCGACAGGTGCAGCCGGTGGTGGAAGACGCGCAAGCAATTCATTAAATCTGTTATCGAGCTTTGTTTCGAACGTCTTCTCAAGGCCAGTAATCTTCTCCATGGCCTCTTCAAAATTGTTCAGCACATCTTGCACCTGTTCAGTCATCATTTGCTGAAACTTATCATGAAGCTCCTTGTTCGATAAGTTCTCCCAGTCAATCTCGTCGGCTTGTGATCCTGGCATGGTTAGCAGCAATAGAAACACGCAAGAATATGATCCTACAGACTACTAAGAAGTTGTGGTGGTGTATCACAAACCCGTCAAGCAAACCTCAAATTCTTACCAGTTCTTACCCAGCAGCAGGTGGTGATCGGCAACCGTTGTAGTCAAAACTTCTCACGCTTGGATAGAGCGATTACCAGGGAGAGTCAAACGCACGACGTAGATGTATGTGGAGCTGGGAAGGCTTATAATATGGTAGCAAAAAGGGTCATCAATAATCAATTCAGAGATGCAAAGTTGAATAAACGCTCAACGACGGTACTGTGCTGGTCCTAGGCTAGACCGTGCTAGAGACGCGAGCCTAGAACACTAACAAAATCACGGCGCTGCACGTAAACAAGGGAAAAGCACACTCTCGGATTTTTTTTCGCTCTTTTTTTTGCGCTGCTTTTTTTTGCGCTGCTCTCTTTTTTTTTGCGAAAAATCACTATAATGGCGAGTGTCTCAAAACTCTTCCCAGGTCAAACTGACAGGATGGGCACGAAATTTTTGTGACAAAATTTTTTTTATTTTTTGACTGCCCGGACCCAAAAACTGGAAACGGGTCAAAAAAAACTTTCTATAACGGCGACTGTCTCAATACGCTTAGAAACACCTAAAAATAGGATAGCAAGAAATTTTTTTGTCAAGTGCGTTTTCCGAAAATTTTGGGCCTAAACGGAGGGTGGTTTCCGGACTCTTTTTTTTTTTGGAAACCAACCTCTTCTACGGACGGCAAAAGATTGCTGGAATCCGAAACCTACTCAGACAAGGAACACGAATCGGAAATTAGATGGATCCCGAAAACAAACCTAATATGCAAGGAACTCGGATTGGTGGTGGTATATGGCAGCGGTGGTGGTAGCGATGGTAGTATATGGATATGGATCGGTGGTGGTATATGGACACGGATTGGTGGTGGTATATGGATACGGATTCGGAGCGGTGGCGGATAAGCGGTGGTGGTAGATGGCAGGGACGATGATGATGGTGCGGCGGCGGCGTGACAACTTATGAACAGAACTCGAAACTCTAAAAGACTAGACTCTAAGACCAGCAACTAGACACGACGATGCAATCGCAAATTCAACAAAGCAAAACCCTAAAAAGATTATGCAAAGGCTCAGATTGGTTCAGATATGATGAACTAACCCTAATTTTTTTTGGCTTTTTCGTGGATTGTAGGTATGAAGAACAGACTCGATCTAAACTACGAAAAACTGTAAAATCTCACCGAGCAACCTGGAAATCTGATACCACTTGATAGAGGCAAAGGTGTCCCGTCTTTCGATGAGATGGTGGATTTTGCTTTGGTGGAAGTCGACTTTGACGATCCGACTACGAACGTGCGAGGACGTCGCGCCTTAGCAATCGCTAAACCAACTCCGAGAGGTTATTGACCACGCCGGAGCACGATCACCCTAACCACGAGGGTCTGTTTCCTGCGAGCAAACGAAGAACAAGCAAGAAACTAAGATTGCAATCTGGATATTGCCAATATAAGATGAAAGCTTTATTGATCAAGGTGGGGTTCTGTGACGCCTTTGTCTGGTCGTTGAACACAAACGAAGTACGCGAAGTTGCAGCTATGGCGAACTTTTAATCTAAACAAAACCCCAGAGTCTAAACGATGCCCTAAGGGCTGTATATATGGAGGAAGAGGGGGAAATTTCGTGGCCCCTGGTGGAGGGGTCCGAAATCAACCCTATCTCTTGTTTCCCCACACATACGGACTCTAAAAATAGCCTATACTTATGTATTTCGAAATTACATGGGCCTGGCCCAATAATAAGGTGACGCAGCACCTAAAATAGCCTCGGGATGAAATTTATGAAGTGGCATCTTGTATATTTCGTCCAAGGCATCATGCACCCATTATGGTGGCTTCAAAGTCCTAAAATCATCACTTGTAACTCCGTTCTTGTTCCCCTTGCGCATGCCATCATCTCCATGCTTGTTCTTGCTCCAATGTTCATCCTTCTCCAAGCTAGGCCCTGGTAATTTAGTTGGCGTGCACGACCTCTAGTAATTGGTCCAGTATGTATAGCAGCAGGGGCTGTGGGTGTAACAATTGTATTGATGTCCTCATCAAACCGAGTATCTTTTCTTGGCTATGTTGTTACTCCACAGGGAATTGAAGTTGATAAAGCCAAGATTGAAGCTATTGAGAGTTGGCCGCAGCCCAAAACGGTCACACAAGTGAGGAGTTTTCTTGGCCTCGCTGGATTCTATAGGTGTTTTGTGAGAGATTTCAGCACCATTGCTGCACCTCTCAATGAGCTTACAAAGAAAGATGTGCCTTTTCTTTGGGGTACCGCACAGGAAGAAGCCTTCTCGGTATTGAAAGATAAGTTGACACATGCTTCTTTACTCCAACTTCCTGATTTTAATAAGACTTTTGAGCTTGAATGTGATGCTAGTGGAATTGGATTAGGAGGTGTGTTATTACAAGATGGCAAACCTGTTGCATACTTTTTTGAAAAATTGAGTGGGCCTAGTCTGAATTATTCTACTTATGATAAAGAATTATATGCTCTTGTTCGGACTTTAGAAACATGGCAACATTATTTATGGCCCAAAGAATTTGTTATACATTCTGATCATGAATCTTTGAAACATATTAAAAGTCAAGCTAAACTGAATCGTAGACATGCTAAATGGGTTGAATTCATTGAGACTTTCCCTTATGTCATTAAACACAAGAAGGGAAAAGAAAATGTTATTGCTGATGCATTGTCTCGTCGCTATACTATGCTTTCACAACTTGACTTCAAAATATTTGGTTTGGAGACCATCAAAGATCAATATGTGCATGATGCTGATTTTGAAGATGTAATGCAGAATTGTAAAGAAGGAAGAATGTGGAACAAGTTTGTCGTTAACGATGGATTTGTGTTTCGTGCTAACAAGCTATGCATTCCAGCTAGCTCCATTCGTCTTTTGTTGTTGCAGGAGGCGCATGAAGGAGGATTAATGGGACACTTTGGCGTGAAGAAGACGGAGGACGTACTTGCGACACATTTCTTTTGGCCAAAGATGACACGGGATGTTGAGCGTTTTATTGCTCGCTGCACTACATGTCAAAAAGCTAAGTCACGACTCAATCCTCATGGTTTATATATGCCTTTGCCTGTACCTAGTGTTCCTTGGGAGGATATATCTATGGACTTTGTTTTAGGTTTACCTCGAACAAAGAAGGGGAGGGATAGCATATTTGTTGTCGTGGATAGATTCTCGAAAATGGCACACTTTATACCATGTCATAAAAGCGATGATGCTGTTAATGTTGCTGATTTGTTCTTTCGTGAAATTATTCGCTTGCATGGTGTGCCAAATACTATTGTTTCAGATCGTGATACTAAATTTCTTAGCCACTTTTGGAGATGTTTATGGGCTAAGTTGGGGACTAAACTGCTTTTTAGTACTACTTGTCACCCCCAAACTGATGGACAAACTGAAGTAGTCAATAGAACATTGTCTACTATGCTTTGGGCTGTTTTGAAGAATAATAAGAAAATGTGGGAGGAATGCTTGCCTCATATTGAATTTGCTTATAATCGTTCATTGCATTCTACTACTAAGATGTGCCCTTTTGAAGTTGTGTATGGTTTCCTACCTCGTGCACCTATTGATTTGTTGCCTCTTCCATCTTCGGAGAAGGTTAATTTTGATGCTAAACAACGTGCTGAATTGATTTTAAAAATGCATGAGTTAACTAAGGAAAACATTGAGCGTATGAATGCTAAATATAAACTTGCTGGAGATAAGGGTAGAAAACATGTTGTGTTTGCACCTGGAGATCTTGTTTGGTTACATTTGCGTAAGGATAGATTTCCTGATTTGCGCAAATCAAAGTTAATGCCACGTGCTGATGGTCCCTTTAAGGTGTTAGAGAAAATAAATGATAATGCATATAAACTTGAGCTGCCTGCAGATTTTGGGGTTAGTCCCACTTTTAACATTGCAGATTTGAAGCCTTGTTTGGGTGAGGAAGATGAACATCCGTCGAGGACGACTTCATTTCAAGAAGGGGAGGATGATGCGGACATCAATACAATTGTTACACCCACAGCCCCTGCTGCTATACATACTGGACCAATTACTAGAGCTCGTGCACGCCAACTAAGTTACCAGGTACTTTCGTTTCTTGGTAATGATTCTAATGTTCATGAGAATATGATGCTGCCTAAATTGGATACATTTGTTTTGCTTACAAATGAAGGGCCTAGCTTGGAGAAGGATGAACATTGGAGCAAGAACAAGCATGGAGATGATGGCATGCGCAAGGGGAACAAGAACGGAGTTACAAGTGATGATTTCAGGACTTTGAAGCCACCATAATGGGTGCATGAAGCCATGGACGAAATATACAAGATGCCACTTCATAAATTTCGTCCCGAGGCTATTATAGGTGCTGCGTCACCTTATTATTGGGCCAGGCCCATGTAATTTCGAAATACATAAGTATAGGCTATTTTTAGAGTCCGTATGTGTGGGGAAACAAGAGATAGGGTTGATTTCGGACCCCTCCACCAAGGGCCACGAAATTCCCCCCCTCTTCCTCCATATATACAGCCCTTAGGGCATCGTTTAGACTTTGGATTTTGTTTAGATTAAAAGTTCGCCATAGCTGCAACTTCGCGTACTTCGTTTGTGTTCAACGACCAGACAAAGGCGTCACAGAACCCCACCTTGATCAATAAAGCTTTCATCTTATATTCGCAATATCCAGATTGCAATCTTAGTTTCTTGCTTGTTCTTCGTTTGCTCGCAGGAAACAGACCCTCGTGGTCAGGTTGATCGTGCTCCGGCGTGGTCAATAACCTCTCGGAGTTGGTTTAGCGATTGCTAAGGCGCGACGTCCTCGCACGTTCGTAGTCGGATCGTCAAAGTCGACTTCCACCAAAGCGAAATCCACCATCTCATCGAAAGACGGGACACCTCAGCCTCTATCACAATCCTCATGGTTTATATATGCCTTTGCCTGTACCTAGTGTTCCTTGGGAGGATATATCTATGGACTTTGTTTTAGGTTTACCTCGAACAAAGAAGGGGAGGGATAGCATATTTGTTGTCGTGGATAGATTCTCGAAAATGGCACACTTTATACCATGTCATAAAAGCGATGATGCTGTTAATGTTGCTGATTTGTTCTTTCGTGAAATTATTCGCTTGCATGGTTTGCCAAATACTATTGTTTCAGATCGTGATACTAAATTTCTTAGCCACTTTTGGAGATGTTTATGGGCTAAGTTGGGGACTAAACTGCTTTTTAGTACTACTTGTCACCCCCAAACTGATGGACAAACTGAAGTAGTCAATAGAACGTTGTCTACTATGCTTAGGGCTGTTTTGAAGAATAATAAGAAAATGTGGGAGGAATGCTTGCCTCATATTGAATTTTCTTATAATCGTTCATTGCATTCTACTACTAAGATGTGCCCTTTTGAAGTTGTGTATGGTTTCCTACCTCGTGCACCTATTGATTTGTTGCCTCTTCCATCTTCGGAGAAGGTTAATTTTGATGCTAAACAACATGCTGAATTGATTTTAAAAATGCATGAGTTAACTAAGGAAAACATTGAGCGTATGAATGCTAAATATAAACTTGCTGGAGATAAGGGTAGAAAACATGTTGTGTTTGCACCTGGAGATCTTGTTTAGTTACATTTGCATAAGGATAGATTTCCTGATTTGCGCAAATCAAAGCTCATGCCACGGGCTGATGGTCCCTTTAAGGTGTTAGAGAAAATAAATGATAATGCATATAAACTTGAGCTGCCTGCAGATTTTGGGGTTAGTCCCACTTTTAACATTGCAGATTTGAAGCCTTATTTGGGTGAGGAAGATGAGCTTCCGTCGAGGACGACTTCATTTCAAGAAGGGGAGGATGATGAGGACATCAATACCATTGTTACACCCACAGCCCCTACTGCTACATATACGGGACCAATTACTAGAGCTCGCGCACGCCAATTAAATTATCAGGTACTTTCGTTTCTTGGTAATGATTCTAATGTTCATGAGAATATGATGCTGCCTAAATTGGATACATTTGTTTTGCTTACAAATGAAGGGCCTAGCTTGGAGAAGGATGAACATTGGAGCAAGAACAAGCATGGAGATGATGGCATGCGCAAGGGGAACAAGAACGGAGTTACAAGTGATGATTTCAGGACTTTGAAGCCAGCATAATGGGTGCATGAAGCCTTGGACGAAATATACAAGATGCAACTTCATAAATTTCGTCCCGAGGCTATTGTAGGTGCTGCGTCACCTTTTTATTGGGCCAGGCCCATGTAATTTCGAAATACTTAAGTATAGGCTATTTCTAGAGTCCGTATGTGTGGGGAAACAAGAGATAGGGTTGATTTCGGACCCCTCCACCAAGGGCCACGAAATTCCCCTCTCTTCCTCCATATATACAGCCCTTAGGGCACCGTTTAGACTTTGGGTTTTGTTTAGATTAAAAGTTCGCCATAGCTGCAACTTCGCGTATTTCGTTTGTGTTCAACGACCAGACAAAGGCGTCACAGAACCCCACCTTGATCAATAAAGCTTTCATCTTATATCGCAATATCCAGATTGCAATCTTAGTTTCTTGCTTGTTCTTCGTTTGCTCGCAGGAAACAGACCCTCGTGGTCAGGTTGATCGTGCTCCGGCGTGGTCAATAACCTCTCGGAGTTGGTTTAGCGATTGCTAAGGCGCGACGTCCTCGCACGTTCGTAGTCGGATCGTCAAAGTCGACTTCCACCAAAGCGAAATCCACCATCTCATCGAAAGACGGGACACCTTTGCCTCTATGACAGGAGGCGCATGGAGGAGGATTAATGGGACACTTTGGCGTGAAGAAGACGGAGGACGTACTTGCTACACATTTCTTTTGGCCAAAGATGAGACGGGATGTTGAGCGTTTTATTGCTCGATGCACTACATGTCAAAAAGCTAAGTCACGACTCAATCCTCATGGTTTATATATGCCTTTGCCTGTACCTAGTGTTCCTTGGGAGGATATATCTATGGACTTTGTTTTAGGTTTACCTCGAACAAAGAAGGGGAGGGATAGCATATTTGTTGTCGTGGATAGATTCTCAAAAATGGCACACTTTATACCATGTCGTAAAAGCGATGATGCTGTTAATGTTGCTGATTTGTTCTTTCGTGAAATTATTCGCTTGCATGGTGTGGCAAGTACTATTGTTTCAGATCGTGATACTAAATTTCTTAGCCACTTTTGGAGATGTTTATGGGCTAAGTTGGGGACTAAACTGCTTTTTAGTACTACTTGTCACCCCCAAACTGATGGACAAACTGAAGTAGTCAATAGAACGTTGTCTACTATGCTTAGGGCTGTTTTGAAGAATAATAAGAAAATGTGGGAGGAATGCTTACCTCATATTGAATTTGCTTATAATCGTTCATTGCATTCTACTACTAAGATGTGCCCTTTTGAAGTTGTGTATGGTTTCCTACCTCGTGCACCTATTGATTTGTTGCCTCTTCCATCTTCGGAGAAGGTTAATTTTGATGCTAAACAACGTGCTGAATTGATTTTAAAAATGCATAAGTTAACTAAGGAAAACATTGAGCGTATGAATGCTAAATATAAACTTGCTGGAGATAAGGGTAGAAAACATGTTATGTTTGCACCTGGAGATCTTGTTTGGTTACATTTGCGTAAGGATAGATTTCCTGATTTGCGCAAATCAAAGCTAATGCCACGTGCCGATGGTCCCTTTAAGGTGTTAGAGAAAATAAATGATGATGCATATAAACTTGAGCTGCCTGCAGATTTTGGGGTTAGTCCCACTTTTAACATTGCAGATTTGAAGCCTTATTTAGGTGAGGAAGATGAGTTTTCGTCGAGGACGACTTCATTTCAAGAAGGGGAGGATGATGAGGACATCAATACCATTGTTACACCCACAGCCCCTACTGCTACATATACGGGACCAATTACTAGAGCTCGCGCACGCCAATTAAATTATCAGGTACTTCCGTTTCTTGGTAATGATTCTAATGTTCATGAGAATATGATGCTGCCTAAATTGGATACATTTGTTTTGCTTACAAATGAAGGGTCTAGCTTGGAGAAGGATGAACATTGGAGCAAGAACAAGCATGGAGATGATGCCATGCGCAAGGGGAACAAGAACGGAGTTACAAGTGATGATTTCAGGACTTTGAAGCCACCATAATGGGTGCATGAAGCCATGGACGAAATATACAAGATGCCACTTCATAAATTTCGTCCCGAGGCTATTATAGGTGCTGCGTCACCTTTTTATTGGGCCAGGCCCATGTAATTTCGAAATACATAAGTATAGGCTATTTTTAGAGTCCGTATGTGTGGGGAAACAAGAGATAGGGTTGATTTCGGACCCCTCCACCAAGGGCCACGAAATTCCCCCTCTCTTCCTCCATATATACAGCCCTTAGGGCACCGTTTAGACTTTGGGTTTTGTTTAGATTAAAAGTTCGCCATAGCTGCAATTTCGTGTACTTCTTTTGTGTCCAACGACCAGACCAAGACCGCTTCCGGATCCCCACCATTATCAATACCTCATATATATTTGCAATATTCAGATTGCTTTATCATATTCTTGCTCGCTTTTTGATTGCTTGCAGGAATAGACCTTCGTGGTCAGGCTGACCGTGCTTCCGGCATCATCAGTAACCTCAGGAGATTGGTTTAGCGATTGCAAAGGCGCAACGTCGTGCACGTTTGTAGTCGGATCGTCAAAGTCGTCTCCACCAAATCGATAGTTTTCATCTCATCGAAAGATCGGGACACCCTCGCCTCTATCAGAACCCCACCTTGATCAATAAAGCTTTCATCTTATATTCGCAATATCCAGATTGCAATCTTAGTTTCTTGCTTGTTCTTCATTTGCTCGCAGGAAACAGACCCTCGTGGTCAGGTTGATCGTGCTCCGGCGTGGTCAATAACCTCTCGGAGTTGGTTTAGTGATTGCTAAGGTGCGACGTCCTCGCACGTTCGTAGTCGGATCGTCAAAGTTGACTTCCACCAAAGCGATATCCATCATCTCATCGAAAGACGGGACACCTTTGCCTCTATCAAGATGTATGCATAAAACATTTAGCATAATGAGGAGCAAAAGATGGATCATGAGCATACAAGTCTTTTATGTGCTCAAAGCCAATAACATTCAACTCAAGTTTAGTGATGAGCGTGCATATGCGTGAAAGTGCATCGACAACTACATTTTCCTTACCCTTAAAGTACTTGATCACATACGGGAAAGATTCAATAAATTCACTCCATTTGGCATGACGCTTATTCAACTTAGTTTGTCCTTTTAGGTATTTAAGTGTTTCATGATCGGTATGTATGACAAACTCATGAGGTCTAAGATAATGTTCCCAAACATGTAGGACACGCATTAAAGCATACAATTCTTTTTCATAGATGGGATAGTTAAGTTGAGCACCGGAGAGTTTTTCACTAAAGTATGCAATTGCTCGTTTTTCTTGCATTAAAACTCCGCCAATTCCGGTACCACTTGCATCACAATGAACCTCAAAAGTTTTGTCAAAGTTGGGCAAAGCAAGAATCGGAGCATGAGTAAGCAAAGACTTGAGCTCATCAAAAGCGGTTGATTGCAAAGATCCCCAAACAAAAGGAGTATTCTTTTTACTCAAAGCATGCAAAGGAGCGGCGATTGTGCTAAAGTTTTTCACAAAGCGGCGATAAAATCCTGCAAGACCAAGAAAACTTCTCACTTGTTGCAAATTGGTGGGTTGGGGCCAAGTTTTAATTGCTTCAATTTTAGTTTCATCAACATGGACACCCTTGGAAGAGACAACGAAACCCAAGAAAACCACTTTGTCAACACCAAATGTGCACTTTTTCTTGTTGGCATAAAGACTTTCCTTGCGGAGTGTTTGTAAAACAAGCCTAACATGATCAAGATGCTCTTTCATGGTTTTGTTAAACACAAGAATATCATCGAAGTAAACCACAACAAAGATTCCAATGTAAGGTCGAAGTACATGATGCATGAGACACACGAAAGTACCGGGAGCTTCCGATAAACCCATCGGCATCACTAACCACTCATATAAGCCAAATTTTGTTTTGAAAGCAGTTTTCCATTCATCACCTTCTTGTATGCGGATTTGATAATAGCCACTTTTAAGATCAATTTTTGAGAAAAAGTTGGCTCCACTAAGTTCATCAAGCATATCATCTAAGAGAGGAATGGGATGCCTATAGCGAATGGTGATAGCATTTATGGGTCTACAATTGGAACATAGGCGGAAATTTCCATCGGGCTTAGGCACTGATGAGGACATGACTACCTTGGACATGACCAAAAATATTGCATACATGCATATTTGTCAGGTGATTTCTAGTGCAAACTATTCAATAATCTATTTAGGTTATCCAGAACAAAAATACTTCACACACTTTTGTGTTTTGTCTAATTGCAGGTGTATGGGATATTTGTACAATTCACATATGAAGATAAGGGAGAAAGAGATGTTTAAGTGCTGTTCAAAAAGTTCTCTCACGTCACTTTTGGGCCAAGAGAAGATAGAGTCCAAGTCTCTCACGTTTTGGATTCAGATTCGGACTGCACAGACATACCTGACTCAAAACGCCAACAACTTTTTCATACGGACTCCGAATTGGGTGATTCTTTTTTTGTTGGATTCTAGATTTTGTGCTCTTTCCAGCCCAATTGGATTCACCTTCAAATTCGTCCGGAGCGTTGAGGTATCGACGAAACAATCAGACACTGCAGCAGAATCCGAGTCAAACAACAAGTCCAAAGGTGTTGCATCACCTCCACTTGGGCCCATTGGCCTTGTACGACCTAGGGTTGGTTTTAGGATGCCTTGGGATGTTCTCCCACCTCCTTGGCCGCCACCCCTTCCTCCTATATAAGTAGATCCATCTAGTAGCTTTTTCCTGGGGGATTTGTTTAGTTAAAAGTTAGCCATTGCAACTTCGTGTACTTCGTTTGTGTCCAACGACCAGACCAAGACCGCTTCCGGATCCCCACCATTATCAATACTTCATATATATTTGCAATATTCAGATTGCTTTATCATATTCTTGCTCGTTCTTCGATTGCTTGCAGGAATAGACCTTCATGGTCAGGCTGACCGTGCTTCCGGCATCGTCAGTAACCTCAGGAGATTGGTTTAGCGATTGCTTAGCCGCAACGTCGTGCACGTTTGTAGTCGGATCGTCAAAGTCGTCTCCACCAAATCGATAGTTATCATCTCATCGAAAGATCAGGACACCCTCGCCTCTATCAAGTGGTATCAGTTTTCAGGTTGCTCGGTGAGAATTTCCAGTTTTCCTAGATTAGATTTATTTTCTTACCTATTGTCCAAGAAAAAGCCACAAAAAAAAGTTAGATCTATTCATCCTTTCTCCAAGCCAGTCTGAGCCTTTACAATTTTCTTTTTATTGTATGCATTATTGAATTATCGGTTGCATCATCGTGTCGACTTGCTGGTCTTAGTGTCTAGTTCGTTTAGAGTTTCGAGTTTTTTCACATTAGTCACGCCGCCGCTGCATCGCTAGCCCTTCCGTTGTTCACCATCCATCCATCAGTTTCCACCACGTGCTACCCACCGTTCATTGTCATAATCATAGTTGAGATCATTCACATCTTCTCTTGATCCAATCTGCATCTTATCTAGTTTGTTTGGAACGAGAGAGAGAAAAAAAAGAAGGAGAAAAAAAAGACGGAAAAAAAGAGAAAAAAAGGAAAAAAGTGTAAGGAAAAAAAAGAGAAGAAAAAAAAAATTCGGATCTATCTAGACTCAATCTCGTAGTTGAATTCGGATTGGAATCTGTTTTGTGCACTGTTTAGTAAAACAGGCATAACTTCCTCATACGAACTCCATTTTGGCTCCACAAGTACTCAAATTAAAGCTAGCGACTAGACTCATCTGAATAGTTGCAAAAGCTAGTTCAATATTTGGCGTCTCAAAATCAGCTTCTAAATAGGTCTTTTTGCCCTCCAAAGTTCGCGCATACACTTTGTTCCAATTTTTCAGGCTAGTTTCAAAATTGACTCCTCATATCAATTCGGAATTGAGTGATTCTTTTTGCATTGGAAAACTTGAGTTAGTAGCAAACTTTTCAAGAGGAAAGTTGAAGAGAGAGTTGTTATATATCCTGCTTGGCAGTTGTTATTCATCATTATCTTTACTGCCGTTGTGATCTTCACTTATATCTTGCTGTCCAGAGCTACTTATCCTTTATTGATGCTAGTTGTGCTATGCCGTGACCTCATTAGTGTTCTAGGCTCACGTCTCTAGTTCGGTCTAGCCTAGGACCAGCACAGTACCGTCGTTGAGCGTTTATTCAACATTGCATCTTTGAATTGATTATTGCTAATCTTTTGCTACCATATATAGCCAACCCAACTCCACATATTTCTACACCGTGTATACGTACGTTCCCCTGGCAATCGCTTTACACAATCTTCGGAGTTATTTGACACCGCTGGTTGCCTGTCACCACCTGTCGCATGGTAAGAACTTGTAAGATATTGATATTTGCTTTACTGTGAGCACGTTACAACCACATCCTAGTTGTTCATAGGAACATTATTCTCGAATTTTGTTTCTTGTTTCTACTAATCATGACAGGTTCCGGAGAAAGAAGTTCTTGGATGACGAACACATCCTCACCATCACGAGAGTTGGAACAACACACACAAGCACATGGTCAGGTTATCTCTTTACCATCATTTGAGGGTAGATTTAATCCTGCTATTTATCTAGATTGGGAGCTTGAAGTAGAACAAGTCTTTAGTTACCATGACTTTTCTAAACTTGAGCGAGTACGAGTTGCCACTAGAGCATTTACTAGTTTTGCTTCTGTTTGGTGGAGTGTGCATTGTAAGAAAAACATTGATAACCAACCCACAACTTGGAAATATTTGAAACATGTAATGAGACAACAATTTTTCCCTCCTTACTATCGTCGTGAATTGCTTCGCAAATTTGAACAATTTAAACAAGGCAATAACACTGTTCATGCTTACTACCAAGAGTTCAAATCTTATATGCATCATTGTGACATAGAAGAATCTGAGGATGATACAATGAATAGATTTTTTGGTGGTTTGAACCATGATATTCAGGCAAGATTTAGGTATATTCCTCGTTGCATTACTGGTATGTATGTTCGTGCTTGTACCTTTGAGAGACAGTTACAGGAGGATGCATCGGGTGACTACAACAACTACTATTCCAATTCATGCTCACTACCATCGGTTGATTCCTCCACCGTTGCACCTACTAGAGCAGCCACACCTCAGATTGTGAGTGCGACATCATCTCAAGTGTATAGTACATTGTCATTGTCCATACCGACATCAGCTACATCTTTGCGAGAAGGTAATAGTAAAGGTATTGATGATATAACTTCACATGAGAATGATGCATCCCTAATTAACTTAAATACATCATGTGTTGAGTTACCTGTTGATTTGAGCACGCCATCTATTTTAGAGAATCGTGTTACTATCATGAATGAATCATGTGATCAAACAACTGAAATACCAACAATTTTGAGTGCACCCATTGAATTAACTATTGATGCAAAAGAACCAATGTTTAATCATTTTGATATGACCTCTAATCTTGGTGATGATTCTGTGTCCAATGACTTACTGCATGTTTGCTTATTTAAGCATGTTGTAGCATGTAAATTTTCATTGCCTTCTACTTATGATAATATTTTGGCTTTGTATTTTATGATCTATGAAAGTTACTCATGTATACATGTGTCATATGTGCAAAAATCAAGGGAAGTAAAAATGGATGACATATACATATACAACATGTATACTTTGTCTCTTCTGTTAGCCACATTTCAGATTAAGCAACGCCGAGGGCGGCTTTGTTTTCAAAAAGGGGAGGATGATGAGGACATGACTACCTTGGACATGACCAAAAATATTGCATACATGCATATTTGTCAGGTGATTTCTAGTGCAAACTATTCAATAATCTATTTAGGTTATCCAGAACAAAAATACTTCACACACTTTTGTGTTTTGTCTAATTGCAGGTGTATGGGATATTTGTACAATTCACATATGAAGATAAGGGAGAAAGAGATGTTTAAGTGCTGTTCAAAAAGTTCTCTCACGTCACTTTTGGGCCAAGAGAAGATAGAGTCCAAGTCTCTCACGTTCTGGATTCAGATCCGGACTGCACAGACATACCTGACTCAAAACGCCAACAACTTTTTCATACGGACTCCAAATTGGGTGATTCTTTTTTTGTTGGATTCTAGATTTTGTGCTCTTTCCAGACCAATTGGATTCACCTTCAAATTCGTCCGGCGCGTTGAGATATCGACGAAACAATCAGACGCTGCAGCAGAATCCGAGTCAAACAACAAGTCCAAAGGTGTTGCATCACCTCCACTTGGGCCCATTGGCCTTGTACGACCTAGGGTTGGTTTTAGGATGCCTTGGGACGTTCTCCCACCTCCTTGGCCGCCACCCCTTCCTCCTATATAAGTAGATCCATCTAGTAGCTTTTTCCTGGGGGATTTGTTTAGTTAAAACTTAGCCATTGCAACTTCGTGTTCTTCGTTTGTGTCCAACGACCAGACCAAGACCGCTTCCGGATCCCCACCATTATCAATACTTCATATATATTTGCAATATTCAGATTGCTTTATCATATTCTTGCTCGTTCTTCGATTGCTTGCAGGAATAGACCTTCGTGGTCAGGCTGACCGTGCTTCCGGCATGGTCAGTAACCTCAGGAGATTGGTTTAGCGATTGCTTAGGCGCAACGTCGTGCACGTTTGTAGTCGGATCGTCAAAGTCGTCTCCACCAAATCGATAGTTATCATCTCATCGAAAGATCAGGACACCCTCGCCTCTATCAGGCACAAGTATAACGGGAACCGCACAAGGGCTTCAGCTTTCACGTACATGACCGTTGTCGATTAGTTGTTGTACTTGCCGTTGAATCTCCTTGGTTTCTTCGGGATTGACACGATATGGAGCTTTGTTTGGAAGTGGTGCTCCGGGGATGAGGTCGATTCGATGCTCAATGCCTCGTAGTGGAGGTAGACCCGGAGGTAGCTCATCGGGGAAAACATCGTGGAATTCCTGCAAAAGAGATTGAAACACTAAAGGTAGCTCGTGAGAAGTGTTAGTTGTTGGCTCTCCATCCTTGCACACAAGGACAAAGTGCATCACACTCGATGGGTTCTCACACACTTCTCTCATCTCACTTTTGGTGGCAAATAGGATGAGGTTTTTCTCTCTAGGCGAAGAGGCGCTCAAGTTTGGCTTGTGGCTCTGATAGAGGCGAGGGTGTCCCGATCTTTCGATGATGATGAGGACATCAATACAATTGTTACACCCACAGCCCCTGCTGCTATACATACTGGACCAATTACTAGAGCTCGTGCACGCCAACTAAATTACCAGGTACTTTCGTTTCTTGGTAATGATTCTAATGTTCATGACAATATGATGCTGCCTAAATTGGATACATTTGTTTTGCTTACAAATGAAGGGCCTAGCTTGGAGAAGGATGAACATTGGAGCAAGAACAAGCATGGAGATGATGGCATGCGCAAGGGGAACAAGAACGGAGTTACAAGTGATGATTTCAGGACTTTGAAGCCACCATAATGGGTGCATGAAGCCTTGGACGAAATATACAAGATGCCACTTCATAAATTTCGTCCCGAGGCTATTTTAGGTGCTGCGTCACCTTATTATTGGGCCAGGCCCATGTAATTTCGAAATACATAAGTATAGGCTATTTTTAGAGTCCGTATGTGTGGGGAAACAAGAGATAGGGTTGATTTCGGACCCCTCCACCAAGGGCCACGAAATTCCCCCCTCTTCCTCCATATATACAGCCCTTAGGGCATCGTTTAGACTTTGGGTTTTGCTAAGATTAAAAGTTCGCCATAGCTGCAACTTCGCGTACTTCGTTTGTGTTCAACGATCAGACAAAGGCGTCACAGAACCCCACCTTGATCAATAAAGCTTTCATCTTATATTCGCAATATCCAGATTGCAATCTTAGTTTCTTGCTTGTTCTTCGTTTGCTCGCAGGAAACAGACCCTCGTGGTCAGGTTGATCGTGCTCCGGCGTGGTCAATAACCTCTCGGAGTTGGTTTAGCGATTGCTAAGGCGCGACGTCCTCGCACGTTCGTAGTCGGATCGTCAAAGTCGACTTCCACCAAAGCGAAATCCACCATCTCATCGAAAGACGGGACACCTCCGCCTCTATCAAGTGGTATCAGATTTCCAGGTTGCTCGGTGAGATTTTACAGTTTTTCGTAGTTTAGATCGAGTCTGTTCTTCATACCTATAGTCCACGAAAAAGCCACAAAAAAAAATAGGGTTAGTTCATCATATCCGAACCAATCTGAGCCTTGCATAATCTTTTTAGGGTTTTGCTTTGTTGAATTTGCGGTTGCATCGTCGTGTCTAGTTGCTGGTCTTAGAGTCTAGTCTTTTAGAGTTTCGAGTTCTGGTCATAAGTTGTCACGCCGCCGGCGCACCATCATCATCGCCCCTGCCATCTACCACCACCGCACCGAATCCGTATCCATATACCACCACCAATCCGTGTCCATATACCACCACCGATCCATATCCATATACTACCACCGCTACCACCACCGCTGCCATATACCACCACCATATATCCACCACCAATCTGAGTTCTTTGCTTATTAGGTTTGTTTTCGGGATCCATCTAGATTCCGATTCGTGTTTCCTTGCCGGAGTAGGTTTCGGAAAAAAAAAATTTTGCCGGAGTAGGTTTCCTTGCCGGAGTAGGTTTCCTTGCCGGAGTCGGGTAGCCACGCTCCGTTTAGGCCCAAAATTTTTCGAAAACGCATTTTTCGAAAAAATTTCTGGCTATCCTATTTTTAGGTGTTTCTGAGTGTTTTGAGACAGGTGCTATTATAGGAAGTTTTATTTGACCCGTTTCCAGTTTTTGGGTCCGGGCAGTCGAAAAAAAAAAAGTGGTCGAAAAAATTTTGTGCCCATCCTGTCAGTTTGAGCTAGGAAGAGTTTTGAGACACTCGCCATTATAGTGATTTTTCGCAAAAAAAAAACAGCGCAAAAAAAAAGAGCGCAAAAAAAAAAGAGCGAAAAAAAAATTCAGAGTGTGCTTTTCCCTTGTTTACGTGCCGCGCCGTGATTTTGTTAGTGTTCTAGGCTCGCGTCTCTAGCACAGTCTAGCCTAGGACCAGCACAGTACCGTCGTTGAGCGTTTATTCAACTTTGCATCTCTGAATTGATTATTGCTGACCCTTTTTGCTACCATATTATAAGCCTTCCCAGCTCCACATACATCTACGTCGTGCGTTTGACTCTCCCTGGTAATCGCTCTATCCAAGCTTTGAGAGTTTTTGACTACAACGGTTGCCGATCACCGCCTGCTGCTGGGTAAGAACTGGTAAGAATTTGAGATTTGCTTCACGGGTTTGTGACACCCACCACCACCACTTGTTCGTAGTCTGTAGGATCATATTCTTGTGTGTTTCTATTGCTGCTAACCATGCCAGGATCACAAGCCGACGAGATTGACTGGGAGAATTTATCGAACAAGGAGCTTCATGATAAGTTTCAGCAAATGATGACTGAACAGGTGCAAGATGTGCTGAACAATTTTGAAGAGGCCATGGAGAAGATCACTGGCCTTGAGAAGACGTTCGAAACAAAGCTCGATAACAAGTTTAATGAATTGCTCGCGCGTCTTCCACCACCACCACCCGCTGCACCTAACGCACCTCTCCAACAACAACAACAACGACTACCTCCACGTCGCGAAGCAGACCTCCGCCGAGCAAGCCGTGTTCCTCTTGCGTTTGGCCAAACTGTTGGTGCTGCTGTTGATACTTCTATGGCTCCTGCTGCTAATGCGGAGGAGGATGATTATGTGGGAGATTATGAGGATGAGGTTGATCAAAATCAACACTACGTGCAGCCACCTGTACCACCACCAGCAGGTCGACCTCAGGTATATATTCGTAATGGTAGGCCTGCACCACCACCTCAGGTACGAGATGATGTCCATATTCCTAAACTAAAATTCAATATTCCACCATTTGAGGGTAGATATGTTCCTGATATATATCTTACTTGGGAGTTAGAAACTGAACAACGATTTACATGTTTACAATATCCTGAGGAGAGACGAGTTGCTGCTGCTGTTTGTGCTTTCACTAGTTTTGCATGTGTATGGTGGTCTGAACATTGTAGATTATATCCTATTCCAACTACTTGGGCTGCTTTGAAAACTGCTATGCGTACGCGTTGGGTTCCACCATATTATCAACGTGAATTGCTTCAAAAATTGCAGCGTTTAAGACAAGGGAAAAATTCTGTAGAGGAATATTATCAGGAATTACAAACTGGCATGATTAGATGTGGTATTGTTGAGGAGAATGAAGCTATGCTTGCACGTTTTCTGGGTGGATTAAATAGAGAAATTCAGACCATTCTAGACTATAAGGAGTATACTAATATCACTCGTTTATTCCATCTTGCTTGTAAAGCTGAACGTGAAGTGCAGGATCGACAAGCATTGGGGCGAACTAACTTTTCTGCAGGCCGACCTTCATCATGAACACCACGTGCATCTTCTACTTCAACTGCACCAGCACCTCCATCCGGTGCCACCTCCAGCCGTGATACAAGAAAACAGGCACAACCACCATTATCTCCCAAGAGCGCACCTGCGGGTCCTGCACAGCGTTCTTCTTCTTCCATGGCATCAACAGGGCACACAAGTGATATTATTTGTCGTCGTTGTAAGGGAGGAGGTCATTATGCGAGGGAATGCAAATCTCCGCGTGTGATGATTGCTACCGCGGATGGTGGATATGAGTCCGCTAGTGACTATGATGAGGAGACATTGGCTCTTATTACACGTGAAGAACATGGTGGAGATGATTCTGATCATGAGACGCAATACATGGCTCCTGAAGACGCTGACAGGTATGAATGTTTAGTTGCTCAACGTGTTTTGAGTGTGCAGGTCACACAAGCTGAGCAAAATCAGAGGCACAATTTGTTCCATACCAAGGGAGTTGTGAAGGAACGTTCTGTGCGCGTCATAATAGACGGAGGGAGCTGCAACAACTTGGCTAGCATGGAGATGGTGGAGAAGCTTTCTCTCACCACAAGA